>NW_019154090.1:5227783-5239070 GCF_002288905.1 Enhydra lutris kenyoni | reverse complement strand
CCCCCCCCCCCAGGGTCTGTTGCTTCACACCAGCCCTACCTTCAACAATCCAGGGCTTTCTGCCAGGCTCACCACAAACTTGCTCTCTTCGCTGGCCCTGGCCAGGCCGCCTTCCAGAACGTGCAGCTCCATTACCTGCATCTCCTGCAGCGAGTACACTTCCTCCTGGAGGCTGATGGTGACGCACGGCGGGGCCCCCTCACCCAGCCAGAGCAGGGGCTGCGGCCCGCCACCTGCCTGCTGGATGGTCACCTGCACGCCGTCCTGGGGCTGCGGGCTGAGCCAGCTGACGTCTTCGGAGAAGTGCACCGTCTGCAGCGTCAGAACGTGCTTCTCGCTCTCTTCCGTGGTGAGCAGCGGCTCCTGCTCGCGCTCCGGCCCCTTGGCCTGGAGGGGCCCGTAGGGGCACAGGGCCTGCCCATCTCCAGGCCCGGGGGGCTCCCTCCCTCTGCACGCTCCGTCTTCCTCCTCCTCTAGTAGGACTTCTGGGACCAGCTCCGGTGCTTTGATTTTGGTAAACTGCTCAGAAGGGACAGAGATCTCAGTCCCTGCCATGGTGACGTGGCCTGTGTGAGAAACCAGAGAGCAGTCCCGGTAGGGCCCAGTGGGGTCGGACCAAGACATGACAAGGTCCTGGCCTCCCAGGAGTCGATTCCGTCTAGGCCTAGAAGGAACAGAGCCTAAACAGAGTTTAGGGGAAGGCAGGAGTAAGTCCGGAAGATTCTAGAACTACTAAGTTTGGGCCTGAGTAGGCTTTTGGCAAATGCACATTTCAGGCCTAGCAAGGTGGGGCGCCAGCGGGGTCTGGGCCGGTGCACAAGGCTGGGCCAAGGAAACTCGGGCCTGAGTGGGCTTTCAGCAAATGCTCATACTAGGACCAGGACTAGCAAGGTGGAGACTGGGCAAACTCTCCACCATTACACAGCTCCAGACTGAGCACCGTCTCCGCCACGCGGCTGGTGAGCCTACAGCCTCCAGCTCCTGCAAACTTAGCCGAGCAGGCTTCAGACCCCGCACGCCCACCCTCTGGGCCCGGGGGCGCCCCCACTCCCAGTCCCTCCCTGACCCCATGCCTCCCCGCCAAGCCCGGGGGGCCTCTCCCCTGGGCCCCACCTGCCCGCGTGGGAGCAGCCTGCATTCTGGAGGGGGCTGGAGTCTAGTCCCTGGGGCGGCCCCTCACCCGGGAGGCGTGGCCTGGGCGCCCACCCCACCCGGTCTTGGTGGCCGCTGCCTCGTGCCGCGTGCTGCCCGCCACTGCTTGCCACTCCTGGGCCGCCTGGGGGCGAGGGTCAAGTGCGGCAGTGCGCAAGCGCCGGGCGGGAAAGGTGGGGGGGGTGTCGGCGTGCAAGGGGCGGAGCCAGGGAGAGGGGGCTATGGATGATGGGGGAGCTGAGGGGGGAGGGGCACTCTCAGGGGGAGCTGAGACCTGGGAGGGGTGACTATAGAGGCGAAATAGGGGGACACCTGCAGCGGGTGCACAGAGACCTGGGAGATGGATGTGGAGGAAATTGTAGCGGGGCACCTGCGGGGGGCGCTGAGATGGGGGGGGGATGCAGGAGGAGGGAGGCGGAGCAGACTTGTACTGGGCGCTGAGACATGGATGCGAAGCGGGTAGTGGGCGCACCTGCGGGGGGCGGTGGGGGGATGGTGGGAGGCCCTCGCGGAAGGCGGGCTGGGGTAGGCGCCGGGAGCTGCTGGAGCGCTTTAGCCTTTCCCAGGTGTGTAGACCTTACACACTGCTCTCCCAAAGGTCTGAAGGCAGGCAGGAGAAAGGGGGTGGGGGAGGGGAGCAAGGGAGAAACAGAGAAGAGACGGGCACACCCGGAAGCCAGACGTGATCGCACCTCGTGCCTCCGGATTGTGCGGATTTCACCGCAATACATTCTTTGTAATGGAAATCAGTAATTTTGGTGATCTCCAGAAAGAGCTGGTTTGTTGTCGCCAGCTAGATACAGAATAAATACAAGTCTGGAGCTAAGGGGTGATTAAAATCATTTGCAGTTGACGGATTAATTTTATTTTTAATTTTTTTTTAATTTAAATTTTTTTGAAGAGTTTATTTTTGAGAGACAGAGAGAGAGCATGAGCTAGGTGAGGGGCAGAGGGAGAAGCAGACTCCCCCTTAGCAGAGAGCCCGATGTGGGGCTGGATCCCAGGACGCTGGGATCATGACCTGAGCAAAAGGCAGAGGCTTTAACCCACTAAGCCATCCAGGCGCCCCTGTTTTCACTTTTTTCAAAATTTTAATAAAATGATTGTCGAATTTTCTTGTTTGCTGATTGTGAATAAATTTATTTAGATGATGGGGGGGGACCCCAAACCCTCCAGGCAACTCAGAGGAGAAAGCAGTCTTGAGGAGGCAGCTGGGATGGGGTTCTGGAACCTCCCTGGAGAACTGGCTTCCAGGTGGCCTGAGCGAGTCTTCCACTAGTGGCAGGTGGGTTTCTCCCCAGCCTACAGCCAGAGAACCCTCTCTGTCCACGGAAACACTTTCCACCTGCCAGCCGCCTTACTCCCCACACTGCTTCTCCTGGTTCTTTGGATTTTACTTCACATCCTTGTGCATAGTGCAGATACTTCCCCCTCCCCCCATTTTTGATGGTACAAAGAGGAACTTAATTCACTTTTTTAAAAGAAACCCATGTACCAGCGGTCATGCCTTTGTTCTCTGGATGCTTGGGTCTGTGTCTGGGGTTTCTATTACAATCTGTGTTCGATATGGAGACGATAACTGTTTGGAGGTCGCTGGGAAAATGGTGTGTTCTAAGAATTTCTTTTAAATCATCTAAATGAGTTTTTCTGCTTGAACAGTCACCACCTATTTTGTGCCTTCTCTGGTAATTTTGCATTTATGGCTCTAACACTCATGCAGCTAGAAAGTTCTGTGGCTGTTTATGTTATAAATTTGTGATTAGAAATTTCAACCACCGATTAAAAACAAATTTGTTAAAGATGATTCGAGACCGGCGGGAGGATGGACATGGAGAAGGGAAACCAAGGTAGGCTTGGAGGGGAAAAGTAGCGGCTTCAGAGGAGAAAGGGGGAGATGGGAGGGGAGGTGTGGCAGGGGAAGAGCCACTGGGGTGGTGGTGGGGGGAGTGACATGGAGGAAGGGGACTGGCAGAAGGTAAAGCAGAGGAGACAAACCTGCAGTTTTCTCAACTTTGCTCCTAAGTGGGAAGTTGCACCACAAACTGTATTTGTTTTCCTTATTCTTAGCCGACGCTCCCAGGAGTCATCGGGAGGGGTCATCTTGGGCCCCACTAGGGGGCCTGTCGTTGAAAGACGTGTCCCTTTGGAGCCTCTGAGGGGCCCTATTTGAGAAGGTGGGGATGGAGGGGACACCCCAGAAGGTCGTCTTCCTTCAAGAGTGTCCAGGCAGCCCCACTGACTGGGGAAGGGAGAGGAGCCTTTACGAGTGGATCACAATGAAGAAAAACCATCTCAGGGCCGCGAGGTGGCCCGCGTGGCAGGCTCCAGGCTGGCTGTGCCAGTGGATGGGTTTAAAAAATCTGGGCGACAGTATTTGGAGCCCATGTGTAAGCCAGCCTTGATCCCAAGGCAGTGGGCACACCTGGCAGTCTCTGGAAGGATCTGGAAAGTCGGGCCTTCGTTTCGGCATAGCTGGCATCTTTGGGGTGCAGCTGGCCGAGAGGAGAGGCTGCGTCCAGTCCTCGTTCACTGTGGAATCTGAACCAACCCTTCCCTCTGGACTCTAGAAGCCTCCCTGCGTTCTTAGATAAGAGAACATTTGTGGGATCAGGGGGAGGTACCCCAGGAAGGAGACATTGGCTTTCTGCCAAAGGGCCTGTAGGGCACAGGAGACTAGAGACGGAAGAGAGCTGATCCCTCTGGCCCCTGGGGGGGTTTGGAGCAGTTTCTCCCAGGTAGACCGGCCATCCCTGCTGTTAGGGGATCGGGACGGAGCGCAAGGCAGGTTGCCTGCATTTAGTCTAGAATGAAAAACAAAACAAAACAGAAAAAACAACTCACAAAAACCAAAAAAATCACAATGAACTCTTGGGCCCGCGACCTTCTTGTCACGCCCAGACTCCTCAGACACACCTCCATTCCCTCCTTGATCTGCCCTCCCATGTCCCTCTTTCCAAACCTTTCTCCTGCCATTCCCTGTCCCTGCTCCATTCTCATTCACCCACTAAGGATCCCAAGGAGCCTTGAGAGATGTAAGCTTTGTGGCATGTCTGCTGAGCCTAGGACCCAGACCTTTGCTTGGCACGTCATAGATGTCCCCCAGCGTGCCCATGGCGATGGTGAAGCCCTGCTGAGAGCCCGGAGACCCAGCATCCTCTGCGGAACTGGTCTCCTATGGATGCCCAGGGCGCTGACCTGTCCTACGATTATTGGTCACTTGACTCCTCCAGGCGACATTGATGCTCGTGATGACTTTTGTCCTGGGCCGGCTGCCTGCCCCCTGGGTTGCTAGAAGGTTCTCACCGCCCTCTAGCATTGTCATTTCAGCCTTTGGGGCGGTATTATGTTCCTTGGCATTTCCTTGCCATCAGCTTTGGTCAGCCTGTGGAGTGGTGTGGTGCATGCCACAAGGGAATGACTGGGAAGGCCAAGCTAGTGCTTGGCTGTGGAAAGCAGATGTTCTAGTACCTTCTACTCAGCTCTCTCTGTGATCGGCATTACCTCTGGGGCACGCTTTTGTCCCAGTAGCCCTAGGATATACGTGGGAGAGATAGGATCTATGATACCACTCAGAAATGTAATAGATTTAAACAGAGACAGATAAATGGCCAACATGAAACTCGGAAGTTGAAAGTAAATGCATCTTCTGCGGGACAGCAGGGAGCAAGGGAGGCCAGCAGGTGCTTCCATCTGCTCTGGGCTTCCAAAGTTAAGGGTGACAAGCCGCCCTACTTAACAGATCCCCGGCCCCCTAACTTGCATGCAAAATCTTTGTGAGGCGGTGGTAAGCACATAAGTATTCTAAGCTCCCAAGCGGGAAAGGAGTTCAACAGTGAACCTGGGCACGGAGGCCAAAATTGTCAGCGGGGCTACTCCAGGGAGCGGTGTGGGCTGAGTATGCTAAGGACTTGGCATGTTATCTCTCGAATCATCTAGAAAGCCTACGGAGGGGGCAGTTTTCTTTTCACAGAAAGCAGAAAGGCTTAGAGACCTGTTTCGGCGACGGGAACTGGGATTCAGAGCGCCTCTACCTTAAATACTGTGTAACTGGCTCGTTAGTGTGTGTATTGTTCATTGCCTCGCGGGGGCTGATCTCTCTCTATCTTCCATCTGTCTGTGATGTTGTTCAAAGGCAGGAGATCTTTGTTTTGCTGACAGTTGTGCCCAAGTGCCTGGGACAGAGAGGGCCCTTGACAACTTTCGGTGGCCTAGGGGGACGGCGGAGTCCATAGCCCTTAACTATTCTTGTTCTTTGACTTTTTAAAATTTTTAAATTTTTTTAGTGAGAGATAAAGGGTGGGGGGGAGAGAACAGGGGTGGGCAGAGAGAGGAAAAGAGAGAGAATCTTTTTTTTTTTTAAGATTTTATTTATTTATTTGATAGACAGAGATCACAAGCAGGCAGAGAGGCAGGCAGAGAGAGAGGAGGAAGCAGGCTGCCCGCTGAGCAGAGAGCCCGATGCATGGCTCGATCCCAGGACCCTGGGATCATGACCTGAGCCGAAGGCAGAGGCTTTAACCCACTGAGCCACCCAGGCGCCCCGAGAGAGAGAGAATCTTAAGCAGACTCATGCTCGGTGCAGAGCCCAACATGGGGCTCAATCTCATAACCCTGGGTCATGACCTGAACCAAAATCAAGAGTCAGACGCTCAATGGATGGAGCCGCCCTGGCGCCCCTTAACTATTCTTTTTCAATGCCTCTTGGGCACACGGGAAGGGTGCAGTTGGTTTTTATATCCTAGAGTCTTAAGAAAATGTCACAGCAGTTTTCTCTTGCAGCTTTCCAGTAGTATTTATGCAAACAATATCTATGACCTCTTCATTTTAAGGAACCTTCCAGAAACTTTTTACACCGTGCTGCGATTGTTCCTTTGTGATGTGGGTAGTTGTAACTAACGCGGCTATCTCCCCTGTCGGGAAATAGGGGGCTCAGAAGGCCTTTCTACAGGTAATCCAGTGCCCAGTTTCCAGCTTGGACAGTGGATGTGGCATTTCCCAGGATGGACTACGGGCCTGCTCTACGGGCCTGCCCTGCTCTGCTAGAGGGCAGTGAGAACCTTCTAGCAACCCACGCGGCGGGCAGCTGGCCCAGGACAAAAGTCATCACAAGCAGGGCGCCTGGGTGGCTCAGTGGGTTAAAGCCTCTGCCTTCAGCTCAGGTCATGATCCCAGCATCCTGGGATTGAGCCCCACGTCAGGCTTCTGCTCTGAGAAACACAGAATAGAAGGGAGTACTGGGATATGCTGGGCCGGCCCCAGATGTGGGCTGCTGTAAGCTGCTTAGTCCTAAGGAAAAGAGCCAGAAGTTAAACAACCCTAGCCACCAGGTCTTCCTTCTACCTGGCTAGTTGGTTTCTATTTATTTATTTGTATTGCCAGTTAACCTGTTGGGCAAACGTGTTTTTTTGTACGGATCATTATACTTTGAACTTTGGTATGAACACAGAACTTTTATTTAATGAGCAATTCAGAATTGCCCATGGACTTGGCCAAGGGATGAGGAGTTTGGGGCAACAGAGGCCCAGGAAAGAATTCTTAAAATAGTTTAGAATGTTTATGAAAAGGGAAGAGGCAGGGTCCAAGCATGGGAATTTGACTATTAAGCAAAAGTCGACCGGGTGTTCCGGAACTTTCCAGAACTTTGTCATTATAATTTCTGCCTTGTCCTGTGTCTGCGAGAAGAAGCATTTGGCAAATAAATAGATCATCAATAAAAGCTTTATTACATTTAGTCTGGTTACATGGAGTCTGAAAACAAGCATCTTGGGGGAGAAATCCAAGGCAGGGGCAGTGGTTAATTTGGGGGCTGGGGTTCCGAAGGAGCCAATATGAAGGCCTTTCCTTTCTCTGCATAATTTCTTTCAGGAGCACAAATAGCTAGTGCAAAACAGAAGGTGATCTACTTTTATGTTGTTGGAAAAAAATCTCGGAGGATCAAGTGTCTACGACAAATTCTGATGGTTTATGGACTGCGTTCCAATTTTCCCTACTTCCCAAGCTTCAGGCTGCCACGTGGCACCAGGAGGCAGCGTGCCAGGGCATAAAAATGGTGCTCAGCTTCCCAGCTGTGTGGCCTTCAATGGGCTACTCACCCTCTCTGAGTCTGTATTTTCTTCTCTGTAATTTGAGCCTAATAATACTACCTTCCCAGTGTTACTATTGTGAAGAATAAATCCAGTAATCCATATCAAGTGCCTAAAAATAACACAGTTTCTGGGATACAGTAGATGCAAAATAAATGTTAACCTTTTTATTATTATTCTCACTCACTTACGTAGCAATTGTTGCTTATCATAAGATTATTTAGTGTCACTGGAATTCCCAAGTCTTCCGAACTTCACTTTCTAGATAGCTGTTCCTGGCTCCAACATTTAATCGTCCTTTTTTAAAAAAAAAATGGCATCCCTTGATCTCCTGGCACAGGACAGATAGAGAGGTATGATATTACATTTTTAAATTTCTCAGTGGGTTTAGCACTAGAGAAAGGTCTGGATTCGGGGCCATGGTTAAATAGCAACTGATCATGTGTTAACTAGAGGCTGATACGTTGAGAACTTGACAGGGCTGATGCTTGACACCATCTGGTGCCAAGGACAGTTTGGGGATGTCCTGCTTTTCTGCAGAAGCTGTTCCATTCTTGCCCTTGCCAAGGTCAAAGGTGACTCTGGGCTCATGGGTCCATGCTCGGTTCCCAGGCCTCACCTTACTCAACCTTTCAGGGCATTTGATGCTGTTGGCCACTCACTACCCTCCCACACACCTTTTTTTTTTTAAAGAGAGAGTGAGCAAGGGAGTGTGTGCGCGTGCACGCAAGGTGGGAAGGTGCAAGGGGGAGAGGAAGGGAGGGAATCTCTAGCAGACTCCATGCCCAGCACCGAGCCCCACACAGGGCTCCATCTCGCGACCCTGAGAGCATGACCCGAGCTGAAATCAAGAGTGGGACGATTCGCCGACCAAGCCACCCAAGCGCCCTGCTCACTCCTCTTTCATATACTTCCTGCGCTTGTGCCAATATGTTAGGTTATAGGGCAAAGGGGACTTGGCAGATGTGGTGAAGGTAGAGACATCAAGATGGGAGATGTTCCTCATCTCTGGCTCCGTATTGTCGCAAGGATCCTTGTAAGAACAAGGCAGGAGAGGCAGAGCCGGAAAAAGGACACACAGTGATGGGGGCTGAGAGAGGTGGGTGGGTGCTGCTGGCTTTGCACAAGGACGAAGGGGCCACGAGCTAAGGATGTGGGCGCCTCAGGTTGCTGGAAGAGGCAAGGAGACAGATTCTGCCCAAGAGCCTCCAGAAGGAGGGCAGTCCTGCTGACTCATTTTAGACTTCCGACCTCCAGAGCTATATGAGAACAAATGGGTGTTGCCCTAGGCCACTCGGTTTATGACAAACACTCAGTTTGTGACAATGTGTCCCAGCAGTAGCAAGAAACTGGTGCCCCTTATACCCGGCCTACCCCACCCCTCTGGTCCTCTCCTCCCCAGGGCTACCCCTTGGCCTCCTGGGCTGCTGCCCTCTCCTCTCGACCTCTTAGCAGGAAGCGGCGTCCTAGGACATAGTCCCTGGCCTTATTCTCTCTCTGTGTCTTCTGCCCTCGGTGGGGGGCAGGTCTCCACATTTTCTGTGCACCACTAGTGCAAGATGACTCCCACATGTCCGTCTCCAAACAGGGGACCCTTCCTCACCTGCCTGCTCTCCTTGTCCCCGTCAGATGGGTAAACCTAGCTTGTCCAGAGCTAAACTCTCGAACCCCTTCACCCAAATCCCACTCCACCTCGTCTTCCCACCACAGTTAATGGGATCTTTCTAGATGCTCCAGCCAAAGACCTCAGTGGGGGGTCCTCTTTCTCTCACATGCGCGTGCATTCATCTGCAGAGCCTATGGGCCTCAAAATACTCCCGGAATCAGCCCCTTCTTTCCTCCCCAGCCCCTGCCCCAACCCAGGCCTCCACCGCTGTGTCTTATGTCCGTTCCAAATGCCACCAGGTCCCCCGGCACCACGAGGGCAGGGACCCCAGCCCTGCTTTCCCCTCTCGGACTTCAGACCGCTCTGCCTCTTCCGCTCTGCTCCCTCACATGGCCCCTTGCTGCTCCCCACTCCGCAAGCGGGCTGGTGCCTCAGGAACTTTGCACTCTGAAGGGTGACAGAAGGTGCCACCCCAAACCACGCCGCTTTGGCACGAGGATTCTCTGGAGCCGCAGGCACTTGAAAACCAGCAGGGGCGGGGAGGGCCATCTGATCTCCCCCTTTCTTCCTGAAAGCAGGAGGCGAAAGTCCCCCCACGGACGATGGGCTCCAGGTACCAGGAGGCGAGAGACGTTCTTATCCCTGGGGGCAGGTCATCAAGGCCAAGAGAAATCCATACACACGGGGCCTGTTAAGTCAACTGCTGTCTGCCCGCAGTCTCCCCGAACATGAGAGCAGCTTTTCCGCTCTCTTTTCCTCCCTCTGCTCAGCTTGGCGTGGAGACGCTCCGGCCGGGTCCCCACCTCCCCTGGGGGCCGGGCGCGTGTGACAGGCTGCACGCAAGCCTCCTGTGCGTCTGCTCAGATCAGCTTCATTCCTAGGCCCGGCCGGAGGCCCTCGGAGGGCAAGAAGTGTCGCCTCCCCGAGCCTCGATGTTCCCTTCCCATGGAATGTTCTTGCCCCGCGCAGCAGGATGGTTGTTCCGCCCCCCAACCCCGGGCCCAGGCAGACTTTTGTTGGGCCCGCCCTTCTCTGAGGCCTTCCTGGCTTCCCTGTTGAAAACCGAAACCTCGAAGTCCCTTGTCAACTCAATCTTCCTCAGCATTGAAAAGCTGCTAGTACCCTGACCCCACATGGAAGGCTCGCGTCTGCTAGTAACACCTGTAACTGGAAGGCGAGTCCCCTAGGTCGAGGGTCCGTCTGTGTCACCTTCTGCGGTTTGCTCCCTCCCCGGGGCCAGATCGATGCCTGCCGCCCGCGAGGCCCTTAGCCCACGTCTTCCGAACGCACGGACGCGAAGCAAGAGTTGTGCAATCGTTTTACACAACACTTACACAACCAGGGTCCAGGAGCTGAGCGTTCCAAATAAATGCGCAGTGGGCTCGGCCGACCCAGAGGTCCGGTTGTCTCTAGTGTCTGACGTAACAGGCATCTGACGTTTCTTCAAATTCTCCGTTTACAGAACTTGTAAAGGCTCAGTGTTGTCATATTACGGCAGAAAGTGGAATCCCCGTGCTGAGCTCGGAGTACATCCAGAGCAGCTCTGGGTTTTGGCTGACACACGTCCCCAGACTCATGTTCTACAGAAGGAAAGTCAGAATCATTGCTCTGGACAGAGGAAGGACAGTTTTCATGTGGAACAATGTTCTACACTTAGGGTGACAGAGGACACAGGAGAGGTGGCTTTGCCCTTCATCTTTGTGGGCCACCTTCCAAGAAGCTGCTCTAGAGGGGCTCACAGGCTCCCCTTGACTCTGGGGTCCTCAGGGCTGCGCTTGGGAGCAGCCAACCAAGTGTTTGTGGGAAGAAGGAAGGAGGGAGGGAGGGAAGAAGCAGTTTGAAAAGCAGACTAGACGCTCTGGATGAGTGACTGGGGGGCTGGCAGATACCCCGGGGCTCCCAGAGGCTGCCCCGGAGGCCAGGCACCTGCCTCTGACCCGAGGGGAGAGGACCCTGTGCAGAGCAGCTTGTCTTGCACTTGTCCTGAGGGCAGAACATGCTGAGGGAGGCGATCCCCTTGTCAAGTTTCCCGGGGTTGGGATGGGGAGACCCCCTCCCCACTGTACCAGGACCGCTCTGGTTAGAAAGGAAGGATGCATCTGTTTACTTTTTGCTTTCTGTTGTTTGTTTATTTGTTTTTGAAGGAGCGGGCCAGGGAGGGCAAAGAGCAGAAAGGAAGAGGGCAGAGGGAAGGCCATGCAATTCTGCAAAGTGACTCGGACATCGCCTACAGAGCTGTCTTGGTCAACGACAAGTCCTGTGTGTCTCCTTCAACCTCCAGCGAGCTCTGTGCACACACGGAGACCCTGTGACATGGTGTGTGTGTTATGTGTGGTGTGTGTGGTATGGTCTGTTGTGTGTGTTGTATGTGTGTGATGGATGTGTATGTGGTGTGTATGTGTGGTATGGTATGTGCTATGTATGTGTGTTGTGTGTATGGTATAGT
>NW_019154090.1:5221146-5227383 GCF_002288905.1 Enhydra lutris kenyoni | reverse complement strand
GATCATGACCTGAGCCGAAGACAGAGGCTTTAACCCGCTGAGCCACCAAAGCACCCCCGCTTATATTCTTTTAAGAAGGGGGTTGGTAAGCAAATTAACAGTGTCAACAAGATTTCTGTCCACTGTTGAAGCTACTTGAGAGCACAGGCTGTTTCTAAACACGTTAAGCAGAGCGGGGATCACATACACACTCATCTGCTGGTGGGTCCTGTAGCTGGACGTAAAGCGAGCCGTTGATAGAGAGCTCGCAGAATGAAGTTCCGAGTCATTCGTAATGTTCACTTATTATTTCCCTAAGGAGTTTTATTGTCATGGTTTCCTAGGCTGATTCTTGCCTGGTCTGAAAGCAATAAAATATCTTCTTTTAATTGGAAAATAATTTAAAATGTTACTCATTGAGCAGGGCCTTCTCAGATATTAATTCAAATTACAATGGGACAGACTATTCCAGTCACGATATAGAGATTTACAAACCACTGAGTTCCACTGGCAAGGAACATTTTAAATTGGACGGTAATGCAGACAAATATAGGCATTGGGGTAAGAGGACAAAAAACTGGAGCTTAGACGCATTAAGTTAAACTATGCCCTTAAAAAGGCCATTTTGCAGTAAACATCAGGAGGCTAGACGAAGCGCCACAGCAGTTTAGAACGAGAGTGTCGTCGGGAAGGAGAGGAAAGAGCTGAGAACCCAGGGAATCTCAGCTGATCCTCTCACAAGCACCCAGCTTGGGGATCAGTCACTTTCCCCATGTTGTGCAGGAATCCGTGGTCCTGCGTGGTTAACTTTTGTCCCCAAGTTTCTAACGCTAGGACCTGTGGTGGGCATCTACACAAGCAAAAAAGGAAAAGAGGAGCGCCTGGGTGGCTCAGTGATTAAGCCTCTGCCTTCAGCTCAGGTCATGATCCGAGGTCCCGGGATCGAACCCCGCATCGGGCTCTCTGCTCAGCGGGGAGTCTGCTTCCCCCTCTCTTTGCCTGCTGTTCTGCCTACTTGTGATCTCTCTCTCTTTCAAATAAACAAAATCTTAAAAAAAAAAAAAAAAAAGAGAGAGAGAGAGAGAGAGAGACCTCCAAAGAAGGGCGTCCATGCAGAGAAGGTTTGCCACAGGGGGCGTGGGGGCATCCAGCTCAGGCTGCGGGGAGGCTTGGACCACTGTGGTGTAGACGGCGCCATCATTGAGCAGAGGCAGGGCTGGAGGGAGCCAGTGGAGGTAGAAGGGCTGTGGGCACGTCTCTGAGGGAGGAGGCTGAGCCTGGATCCTTGCTCGATGATCCCCAGGTCCTTAGCTCATCACAGCTGTCGGGAATTTGCCTGGAAGTGGAGGACAAAGGAGAGGGCGGGAAAGCAGCAGAAGCCACTCGAAGCACGAGCAGGTGGGAATCTGGGCAGGGGTGGGCGAGGCCGCATGTCTTGGAGACCACAGGCTTCTCCAGCATCTGGGTGATGTGGTCGCTTCACCCAGGGCTTTGCAGGCGGGTGACACTGGGCAGGGTCCGGAGACATCTTTGGTTGTCTGGGTGGTACTTCTGGCTTCATGTGGGCGAAGGTCAGGGACGCTGTCCAGCCATCTGTAACGCCCAGGACAGCCTCCCCCCAAGAGAGTCGACCCCCCTAAGCATCAGTCGTGTCAGGGTTGGGAAGCTCGGCCCCGGACCGTCTACCTCTCCATTCGATTTTGTTCTCACTGAGCGACCTTCATCTCTGGGCTGTTTTGCTTCTGTGGCCGGTGGACCTCGGTAGCTGCGGTGATTTCTGTCATCGCAGCCACTGATGTTCCCGGGAACCGTAGCCGCCGTTCAGCTGAGTCTCATCGGGTCCGGGCACCACGGTCACCGCGCTCCCCGCTTGCCACACGGTGTCTCATTCAACGCAACGGCAGGTCTGTGAGTTTGATCACATTCTAGATCCTGGTGTCTAGAGGAGGACACGGGATCTCAGAAATGCGCAGCAGCTGATTTCAGGTGACAGCAGCTGGGCTGGGAATCCGCACCCCAGCTTCCGAGTCTCTGGTCGTCACCACTGCGTCTGGCTGTCCCATTAAAACCATTCTGGGCTCCTTCCTCGACCCAGACTGGAACACGTATTCTCCCTTAATCTCCCTTCCCACCTGCAGCGAGAGTGGGAAGCGTGTGGCTACCTTACAATTAAGGAAACTGGAGCTCACAAAGGTTTTGGCTCTTCTGGGGTCCTTAGTAGAGCTGGGATTCTGTACCAGGTCTGTCCCCCATCCTATCACAGCTGTCCCTGCTCATAGGAGCTGTGAGGAACGGGGCACCCTGGATGGCAGACGTGGGGTCTGTCCCCCTAAAAAGGGGCGTTTATTGTAAATAAAGACCTTGGCACCCCTGGTCCACACACCAATACCTTCTGGGTCTGCGTTATTCCATCACGGAGTCCTGACAATCCAATTTCTGGACATGCAAGGCTAGATGTCAGGCCCTGAGCCCGTATGACAGCTTCTGATGACCTCCCCCATCACCCTGAGCCATCCATCACCCCGAGACAGAATACAGCAATTAACAAAGCCCAATGTCCCACAAGCCACTGCAAAAAAGACACAAACGCGACCTTATGGATATTAGCGTGACTACATTGGACACTTTTGACGGTAGCAACTCTACAGATAAACTTCCCCTCACAGATGAAAGCCCCGTGCTGTCCTCAGGCGTGATGACCTAGAACAGGCATCCGTGTCTGCCGTGTCCTTAACGTCTGTCCCGACAATTCCAACTCAGAAGCGTTCCATCAAACGAGATGAACATTTCGAGGCTGCTCAGAGCACGGACGTCCTTGAAACCTGCTCCTTTCATCAGTTCTGCTAGCTTAACTTCCACGCCTGGCCCCGTTTGAACTCGACTCCCGAGCAGCCGAACCCTGCCCAGCACCGTCCCGCATGAGCGAAGGAAGCAGAAAGCTAATTGGTTTTTAAGCTGCTGATTCCCTGCACTCATCACTAAGACACAACCCCCAGCTCCTGCTGGCGAGAGGGCCCGTTCGTGCCAAGGCAAAGACTCAGCAGTCTTTTGTCTCCCTCGCTTTGGCCACTGCTGGTAATTGGAAAATCACCTCGGAATTCATGTTGCAAAAACAAGGGAAGTCCAGTCTCCCGGCTGAGGGGTGCGAGGTCTCTAACCCTGGCGGATTGCTGGAGCCAGGCCCGAGATGACTCTCAGAAGAGAGCAGACCTCGGGCGCTGCAACAGTAGGATAAAAGACGTGTAGGTTCCCATGAACTTGTGGGGCCCTGCTCCCGTCTCTGGAACTCCGCACGTCAGAGAGCGCTCGTTTGCGAGAGCTAAAGGCGCGCCCAGGGGTCAGGATGGGAAAGAGAGAGCTGGGCGAGTTAGACTGTTGCCAAGGGCAAGAGCATCAGCTGCGCCTTGACTCCAGCGCACGGCAGGGACTCGGGGCTTAAAAGCACGTTGGTGTTTGGATCCTTCCGGTTCACCCAGCCCATGAATGCCAGGTACTGTTCAAGGCTCTGGGGGCCGCGCTGAATGAGAGGGCCCTGCTCTCCGGAGCTGCATCCCAGAGGGAAGCCAACAGGAAGCGAGCAAACACATGACGACGATTCCAGTAAAGGAGATGAGAAAACACGGGGTGTGCTAGAAATCATGTGCTGGGGAGGGAGTGTTCTGGTGTGCGGCTACACTGGGGAAAGTACAGCTGTGATAAGAGGAGAGGCCACGCTTACGTCCCAGGGAGGAGGCCTCCAAAGTGGGCCCAGTCCGGGATGGACGAGGAAGCATGAGGCCAGAGCGTGGCCGCCCTGGGGCCGGGGGGGAGCTGGCATGAGCTCGCAGCTGCCGGCCGGGGCAAGGCCACGCTGCCAGCCAGGCTGGAACGTGCAGTCTGACAAGAAGAAGCCAACATCTTGGCCTCCTTCTAGACCAAATGCTCAAGGTCAGCGAACCAAAGACGAATCTCCCTACGCTTCAGCCTGGGCTGTTTAAAATCATCCAGACTAAATAGGTCCCCAGGGAGCATCTGCATATGCAGTACAACCCGCTGGAATGCAATCGGGGCTCCCTCAGACCTGCTGGCGGGGGCTGCGGCCAGGCCAGCTGTCACCCTCCACAGAGCAGCCCTTCGCCCTCCGCGGTCCCTCGGAGCAGACGGAAGTACAGACGTCCCCACGCGTGAGGATCGCGGTTACCGCGATGAAATTGAAAGCACCATCCGGAGCTCTCTAGAAGGGACCAAGAGCTGTGAGACAAGAATTAAAGGGAGAAAAGGACTTTCTAAAACATTGATTAGTTGGTGTCACCCCCTCCCCCAGCTTGAGCCCCCCATTGGCTTCCTAGAGAACCCAGCTAGAGCCCGACTCCTGCCCGTGGCCCGTGCACGCAGCCCTGCGAGAGCTGCCCAGCCTCCCCCCTACCCAGTCAGGGATTCTGACAACTGGGAGAAGGAGGAGGAGGAGAGGCTCAGAGGGTCCTAGTGGCCCCGGGGGCAGAGCGGAAAGAAGGCTGCTTTGGAGCTGGCTCGCCAAGAGATGGGGCACGTGAACGGACACGCAGAGAGAGCGTGTGTGTACCTGCGGGAGCGTGAGTGTGAGTTGAGGGGAATGGGTATGGTGAGGTTGGTTTGAGGGTGCCGAGGAAAACTGGTCTGGGGGAGCGATGGGGCTTGGGCTCTGCTCACAGCTGGAATGGTCGAGTCTAAATTCCACACGAACATCCCTCAGGAAGCTTCCAGAGCTTCAGTCTCCTGTCCAGAGGGCCAGCATCAACTGCTCTTCCCTCTCGAGTGGGAAAAGCTCACGGTGTCTTCGGTCGGCCCCAGTTAAGAAGCTGCCATGCCGCTGGGGGCTCAGGGGGGAACCCCTGGGTGCCCTGCACCCCCCTGGCTCCGTGCACCTGCCTCCCAGCCTCGTGCCCTCCAACAAGCCCCCCTGCCCTGTCCCGCAGGGGGTGACACCGCTTCATGAGCCGCAGAGCACGACACAAACGTTCATTACCGTCATTCCAGAACTCTCACTGGAGGAAAACCATGGCTTAATCAAGTGCTTCCAAGTGGGTGCCGACCACCCAAGTCCTCCTGTGTTTTCTCGCTCTGGGGCTGAATGCTGAGAATCAGTGGGAAAATGTCCCAGAGTCAGGGGCACCAGCGGGCTTGGGCCAAATCTGGTCCCAGCATCAATTTTGTTCTGTTGACAAGAGGGCTTAACATTTCTTCTAATTAGTTGCCACTGTTGAAAACTCAGGAGACTTTCCTTACCCTCTAGGTCTGGCTTCTCTAGAAAGCTGAGACAAGTGTGCCCCCGTTCCTGGCTGCAGGGGAGCTGGGAGCGCTATCCCCTTGGGGGAGGACACCCGTCCCGCATCCAGCTGCCAAGAGCCAGTGACTTGCCTGGTCCCTAAAAGCAAAAGGCCTTACAACCCTCTCCCTACGTTTAGAAATGCATGATTGACCCATGATGTATCCATAAGCTTGAGGGTCTCGCGTGAGCAGTCGCCGCCCCGGGGCACCAGGTAGGGTTCTGGGGTTCAGGAAAGTGAACCTGACAATGCGGAGCCTCCGAGGGTCTCAGCAACCTGCGGCCTTGGTTCCTCGTCCGGAGGGATCCCCGACCTCAGACCCTCGCCCAGGGAGCCATCCCTGCTCCGCCAGCTGCGGCCGCTCCCAGCACAGAGGGGGGCTGCACCCGCTGATTTAGTGAGCCCGGAGGTGAACCAGTAAGTGTTCGGTACCATCCGCAGGGCTCCCGGGCTGCCGTACCAGAGCCCACACGGCCTGCATATGGAGAGGAGACGGGGCGGGAGCCTGGCCGGCGTCCTGGGGAGGAGTCCGGTGCCCTCTGCGGGAGGCTGGGCGCGCCTGGGAGCGGAGCACGAGGGGGCCCCATGGCAAGGGACTGCGGTGTCCTGACGGTGCTGCCAGGTGCGCAGGTCTGCGTGTGGGACAGGCGTGCTCACACGCGCACAAGGCGTGTGTGTGATGGTGACGATCTGAGAACCCCGAGTTGTCCCTCTGGCCATTTGCTGGGTTGGATATTGTGCGGTGGACACGTAAGATGGGACCTTGGGCGGGGTGGGGAAGGGGCACATTTCTTTGCAATGTTCTGTGAATCTATAACTATTTTCAACAAAAAATTTTAAAACCAAACCAAAATCCTTATGGTGGTCTCTGTGTCCCGGCTTCTGCGGGAGGATCGTTCCCCCAACTCTGCAGATGCCTGCCCTGTGCTCACACGGATGCGGAGCCCAGCCTTCCCCGGGACTTACACACACA
>NW_019154090.1:5216325-5221046 GCF_002288905.1 Enhydra lutris kenyoni | reverse complement strand
CTCAGTAGGTTAAAGCCTCTGTCTTCGGCTCAGGTCATGATCCCAGGGTCCTGGGATCGAGCCCCGCGTCGGGCTCTCTGCTCAGCGGGGAGCCTGCTTCCTCCTCTCTCTCTGCCTGCTTCTCTGCCTATTTGTGATCTCTGTCTGTCAAATAAATATATAAAATCTTAAAAAAAAAAAAAAAGAACATAAGCGGTAAACTTTAACCCAGCGTCGTCAGAATTCCTAGGAGAGGTCTAGGACTGGTAGATCACTGCTTGCTTAGGGGTGATCATTCCCCATTTCTAAGCTGTGTCATGCTCGTATCGTGGCACTCTATTTCCAGAGGCTTTGCATCATTTAGGTTGGGGTACTCAGTGTTAATTATGTCCTGTTTTAGCTATTGATCTTTCATTGGAAAAATAAATGAATTTTTTGAAAGACTTATTTATGGAGAGAAAGAGAGAGCGAGAGAGCATTTCCGTGAGAGGGAGGCGCAGAGGAAGAGGTAGAGACACAAACTCAAGCAGACTCTGAGCCTGACGCAGGGTTCGATCCCAGGACCCTGAGATCATGACCAGAACTGAAACCAAGAGTTGGGTGTTTAACCAACCATGCTCCCCAGGCGCCCCTGGAAAAGAAATGATTTTTAAAGGAAAAAAATTTTTAAGGATTTTATTTATTCATCTGAGAGATACAGAGAGACAGAGAGAGCACAAGCAGGGGGAGAGGCAGAGGGAGAAGGAGAAGTAAGCTCCCCACTGAGCAGGGAGCCCGATGTGGGCTCGATCCCAGGACCCTGGGATCATGACGTGAGCTGAAGGTAGAAGCTTAACCATCTGTGCCACCCAGGCTCCCCTTAAAAGGAAATTTTAATTTTTTTTTCACATTTACCAGCCCTCCCTCTGTTCCTGGTGAGTTAAATTTGTTGCCCTGAGGTCTGCTGGAAAGCTCACTGGACTGGATACCAACCGACCTGGGCCAGATGCTGGTTTTGTCTCTAAGAGTCTATGCTAATGTCTTTGATATTCAGCTTCATTATTTTTGCACAATCTTTGATTTTCCTACCTCTCACAGTTGTGAAGATTGGATTCGGGAAGCGAGGGGATCCAAAGACAGAAAGCAGAAACGTTCCATACAAAATCCTGTCAACAGGGTCTCACAGATGTGCAACATGAAAATGGATGGGTTGGTGTATCAGAATTTTAAAAAGATCTTTAAGTGAGTGTACAGAAAGGGAGCTGCAGAGAAAAACAGAAATGTCACCAGAGACATTTCACAAAACACGTTGCCATTTAGAGATAATGTCAAGTTTAAGACAAGGAGACGCGGCGCCTGCTAAGGAGGACGGGGGTGGGAGTGGGGTGAGCCCAGGGATATTTGGTGTCTGGTCAAATCATGACTTAGGGTCAGACAGGCAAGATTAGGAGCAGGCTGGGCCAGCTGCTGTTACTAAGTAAGTTCATGGAGTATCATTAAGACATGAAAATGGAATGGTCAGCACCACGATCCTAAAAGCCCCCAGATGGAAGGCAGCCAAGCAGCCATCAGCAGAGGAATGGATAAACACAATATGGCATGTCCATACCCTGAAACACTATCCAGTCCTACAAAAGCATGATGTACTGCCAGTGTGACAACATGAATGGACCTGGAAACTATGATGCCGAGGGAAAGGAGCCAATCACAAAGGACCACGTATTGTAGGATGACATTGACACGCAATGTCTAGAACATGCAAATCCATGGAGACAGAGCGTGGTTTGGAGCTGGGGCGAGGTGGGACTGGGGAGGGACTGCTCATGGGGAAGTGGTTCCTTCTTGAGGGATGCAATGTTCTAGAAGTGATCGGGGTGACGGTGACACAATTCTACCAATACAGTAAAAACCACCAAACTGTTTACATTTAATGAATTTCAGGGTGTGTGAATTATATTTCAACAAAGCTGTTACAGAGAGGCGGGGTGGGGGAGGACCCACAGACAAATAATTGAGAGAAAGCAAAGCAAGAGAGTGTCATAGGACGTTATGATCACAAAAACATGAGATGGGAATGAAAGAAAATCCATGGGATTTCTGCTTCCAGGTGCTGAGTGGCTGGGAAGAGTCTGGGTTTTGGAGCCAGGAGACCTGGCTCCAGTCATCACACAAGCTTCTCCACCTCCCGGGACCTGTTTCCTCTTCTGAATGTAAGGGAATTGAGGAAGATGATTCACATGCTCCTTTCCAGCCCTCACTACCCACGGACTTCCAAGGATCTCTTGCTGTCCTCTTTCTTCCTTAGCATCCCTCCCTCCAAGAAAAATCCCACCTGCCACCTTGTTGCTGACACCCACAGCAAGAGAACCCACCACCTTTTGTCACTGTGATGGTGTATATTTTGGGTCTCCTTTGGGGGGGGCATCCATAAAACAAGATTCCTCTTTTTTCTTAAACTGTCGCATACGATTCTAAACATAGTTAGAAACCCTACACGCACAGATCATGGGGATGGTGACCGTTAACCTACACTTTCGTGACCCCGAGGTAAATGCCGGGCGTGTCTTGACTTTTGTCTGGGGTCCAAAATGTGCCTGTGGGACCCATGGATCACCTTATTTTCCTTCTCGATTCCAGTTTATCTCTTCCGATCTTACTCAACGGGACTTGAAAGTATTAAGTACAGCACTTCATTTGATTAAACTGATTGCTCAGTGAAAAACACGACTGTCAGCTGGGAGCTGCAGATAAGCCTGTTTTCCAGGCCTTCACCGAAGCTGTCATCGGCAAGTTAAAGGTTGAGGGGGCTGGTGAGCAGGAAAGAAGGAACAGCAAAGGAATTACGTTACAGTCAGTAAAGGTTAGAAATGAATCACAAGATCAGGGTAGGAAACCAAGTAATAAAATAAGTGCATAATAGCGGGTTGCCAGGCAGACAGTGGGCTAATACTGAGCTGACAGTTGATTACAGTGGGGGCTGAGCAGGAGAGGAGAGCAGGCGAGATGGAAACTGGAGGGAGAAAGGCTAAAAGCCAACACAGAGGGGGAACGCAGAGGCGCTGTCACTCTGTCTTAGGAGAAATGAAGGAGCCAGACAAATTATAAGTGTACTTTCATCTGGAAACATGATCGGAGAGTCTGAGATTGGCACTCCTGGCGGGGGGGCATGGTGCTGTGGGGTCCTGGGGGTTGCCCCCTCTGATAGGACTTGCCGAAGTTTGCAGGTCTCTGTGGAGTGCAGGACCAGGGTGATGTTGGAGGTTCTGCTGGATCTCCTTGCTTCTCCTCTGGGGAAGAGGAGAGCACATAAAGGTGGAGACCACTACCATGTTGGAGGGCCTCTGTACCTCCAGTGCTGGCTGCCGCTGGAGGTCTTCCGCCATGGCCCTAGGGAGCAGGTACTGTTCTTACCCCTCTATTTCAGATGAGGACACTGAGGCAGCTTGTTTGCTCATACGACAGGGTCTCTGTGCTTCTTGCCTCCCTGGTCTCTCCCTCCCTGGGCATCGTTTTGAAACCACAGACCAAGTGGTTAAACCTGCATTTCCCTATGAGGGCTGGAGGGTGGTTCCTAGACACAGAGAGGGGTTTTCATGAATCCCTTAAACTCAGACAACATTGATTCCTTTGGTCATGTCACCAGAAAGGGAATGGCTGGGGCCACTCTGAACACTTGATCTTCTTTGGCATTTGGTGGCCTTTTGGCTCTCTTCATTGGCAGTGGCTTCATCAGGCTCTTGGTCAAAATAACGCCTTGCAGAGGGTGCCTCAGTGCGTCATGGGGACAAATTGCACAAGGAGCCCTGCTGTGCTCAAACACTGGTGGTGCTCAACCGGCCTGGAAGACCTGGCAAAGACCCGATGTGCCTTGGGTTCACAGGAGAGTTTGACTCTCATGTCCTGGCAAGAGTCGGGGTCTGGAGACAGGGGCTCCTCTGTTAACATGCTCTCGAGCTCACCCCAAATCGTGCACCATCGTCAGCCACAGTGGCTCTGCTGATTGAAGAGGGACTCGATCTCCTTCTAGAAGATTCTCTACAGTTCTCAAAGGTCATGACCAAATGGAGAAAGGGATGCTGACTTCAGAATTATTGCCAGCTTCTTGGCCAGCATACTCTGAGAGTGGGCCCGTACGCTTCCTGGGGTGGGACCCCACTCAGACCCCTCGCCTGTCTGTCCCTCTGCCCTAAAGCAGGACCTCTGAGCCATTCGGTGGTAGGTCCCCACTGAAGGAAACACACAGCAGAACAAAGGAAGTTTCTAGTGGAATGCCCAGGCAGAGCTAATGTTTCATGAGAATAATAGAAGGGATAATCTACTTTCTGAGTGTAATTTATTATATCTTAATGCAAAAAAGGTAAGATAAATTTCCTATGATTTTATAATAACCCCATTATTTTTATAATACCATGCTATTATCATAACCATTTTACTGCAAATGATGAAGTAACTGCATTTCTTATACATTCTCATATTATCAATTACCACCAAGACTTTGTTTACTCCCCCTAATTTTTATACTTTTACTGTTGAAAAACTTTAAAATATTTTTGAAAGTGACTCATTCAGGTCTTTTTTTTTTTTTTAAAGATTTTATTTATTTATTTGACAGAGAGAGATCACAAGTAGACGGAGAGGCAGGCAGAGAGAGAGAGAGAGGAGGAAGCAGGCTTCCTGCTGAGCAGAGAGCCCGATGCGGGACTCGATCCCAGGACCCTGAGATCATGACCTAAGCCGCTGCCTTCGGCTCAGGTCATGATCTC
>NW_019154090.1:4983871-5216225 GCF_002288905.1 Enhydra lutris kenyoni | reverse complement strand
ATTTGACAGAGAGAGATCACAAGTAGACGGAGAGGCAGGCAGAGAGAGAGAGAGGAGGAAGCAGGCTTCCTGCTGAGCAGAGAGCCCGATGCGGGACTCGATCCCAGGACCCTGAGATCATGACCTGAGCCGAAGGCAGCGGCTTAACCCACTGAGCCACCCAGGCGCCCCTCATTCAGGTCTTATGGAGTAGTTTCTGTAACACACCTATGTTTCTGCTGTCATTTCTCTTTTCAGCTGGTAAATTGCCCTGAAAGTTTTAATGAATAAAGGAATAAATTAATAATGACCAGAAAAACATCCCATTAAAACAGTGTGTGTTTGGGGCGCTGAGCTGACATCTGGTGAGTGATGACTGATCATCTTATGATAAAAGACCCCCTTTCTCCCCCCACTTCCTGACTCATAATATGAGTTTTTATCAGCACGGTTATATAAAAGAACAGAGCATAAGGGAAATTATTGTTTAATTTCAAAAACACAAATGAATCACTAATATAAAGTATGCTTTTCCTTCACGCTTTCAAGCCCGAGGTGACTCACAGCACCGCGCTGTTTTCAAAGAGATGAGCTCAGAGCAGGGTTGCAATTCTGCAATGTAACACGATGTAACAGGTAGACAAATGAAGACACAAATGTCACATCATTATCAGAGCCAGGAAGGAAACACAATTAGGGGGCAGTGTGTTGGTGGGTGCCAGGAAGTGCTGAGCCCTGATGGAGAAGAAGGCCCGGCCATGCACAAACCACACAGAGTGCTCCGGGCACAAGCGAGAACAGTAGCAAAGGCCCTGAGGTCGGAACAAAGGTGGCTCAAGGCTGCGACCACATTTAACTCCCAAAAGAGAAGCTGACTTTGAAGGGATTACCCTTGGAGCTCCCAAGGACTGATACCGACCCTGGGATTAGCCCCTGGAACAGGCCGCTAGGACAATGGACTGAGATAGTCAGGATTCTTCTGGTTGTTCTACTGCCTTCCCACGCCCCTCTCTCCCCTCAAATCAGTTAGCACAATGGCTGGCCTCCCGGATTGCACTCAGATACGTAGCGATAAGCGTCCCAGGCACCCAGGCACGGCCAGAGCTACAACCGGACCGGTGGTGGGCAAGCCTGCCACAAGTAAATGGGCTTTTTGTGAAAATGCCTGCTGCTAGAGGTCATGACGTCTCTGTGCTCTCGGGAAGGACGTCCAGGCCTCCCTTGCCCCGGTAGGTTTCACCTCTGGCCTCTGGCCTTGGACTTTTTTTTGGAGGAACAACATATGTCACAGGCAACTTTTTTTTTTTTTTTGACATGACAATACCTGGAATAATGAGATATGTAAAGAACAATGAGGAGCGAAGCGTTTCTAAGTTTATTTTGAGCAGCCGTTACCTTCCACCAGTGCCTTTCAAATGTCACTTAATGAGTGTTCTCCTGTTTGTAGCGAAGCACAAAACTTCTTGGCTGTTCTTCAAAGTATCTGAGAATCTTTTAACTCTGTGCTGAACTATGTGGCAAGTCGCTCCACAATTAAAGCACTCAAAACCTTTATTTTGAAAAGCCTACGAGGTGCCCATCAAAGCAGAGAGCCCCTTCCCTTTTCAGTATGTACTGAGCTCGCTCCTCTGGAAATGTCAGCCGTGTCCTCATTTAAATAATGTGACAGCTCGCGAGAAGACATCTGATGGGCGTCTCAGTCAATTGTTAAAAGTAAAGCAAAGAAAGTCCAAGAAGTTTCTTTTCTTTCCCCCCCAAAGAATTTATCATTCATAATTCACATGAGCTACCTCATAGGTGGTTGCCTACTGAATGCAAGGATCTCATTGCTGCTTCCGGCAAATGGGAACTGGGAAGACTCATTTGAACATGAAGGACATCTGGGATTTTTCACCTGAAAGAAAAAACAAAGCCTCAGGACTGCTCGAATAGGTTTCACACATTCCAAAACGTATGCAGGAATGTCTAAACGCAGAAGGACTTGATATAAATCACCAAACACGCATATTTTAAAAATGCGTTTTGACCCAAAGCGCCTGAATTTTTCATTTACAACCACAGAGCAGCTCACTAAAAATCCAATCTCGTTGGCGCCTGGCACATCACAGTTTTTTTCTGAAAAATGCTCAATGCTCCGAATGCTTCTGGAGCTCTTGGAACTTTTATCCTGAGGTTGTAGTTCGTTGCATAGAAATAAACATCGATGTAGAAAAGACGTTAGGGTTCGAAGCCGACGGCCAAGAAAGAATTCTTGAGTTGTCTTTGGTGCAAAAGGTGGTTTTGTGCGGGGTGTTTTAAAGTGCGGGGACAGGACCTGTGGGCCGAAAGAGCTGCACCAGGGTTGTGAGGAGGGGCCCATTACATACTTACGAGTGGGGAGGGGGTTAGGGATAGTCCAAGCCTCCAGGTATTTTGGAAACAAGGTTTCCAGCATCCTGAAGGGGCTGGCTATTGTTAGGAAAGGTCATTTATTATTGTTTGGTAAAAACTCAGTCCTGAGACCCTTCAGATGTCTATCGGTGGGCCACATGCTTGGGGGGGGGGGGTGATCGCCAGCGTGATCACTAGCTTAGGGGGATAGAGATCAAGGAAGTTTCCAAAGGAATTTTTATATGTTAAAGTAGACTTACAGGATCCTGGTGGTTGGGTTAAGATTGCCTTTTGCCCTTAGCGAAGTGTCCACAGCAAGGCAGTTGAGTCCCTGGGGAAGGTCATTGCCTCTTTCAAGGACTTGTCAATGGGCTGTAGATAGTAAAGAAATGGAATCTTTTTCTTCCGCCTTTGTTGCCCACATCAAACAGAATCCTCTAGGGGGCTGCTGCGGAGGCTCTTGTTCCCAAGATGCTACAGGTCTGGGGAGACAAAACCTTGGCTTTCCAGTGGGCTGTGTTCAGGTTGGGTGGGAGAAGCGGGTTTCTGGGCAGGGTACCCGGGGACACGTGGGACAGAAGAGCGTGCTGGGGGTCCTGGAGGGTAGCCTTTCCTGCATCCCCAGCTTCTGTTCCTCTGCTCTCTACCCTTGGGCAAGAATGTAGAGGCCAAGTTGCAAAAGGCCCACCTCGCTGTCTGTCAAGTGAATTCTTGAGACCCCGCACCTGAGCCCCGCCCATAGACCCCACCCCCGCCCCGCCCCCGCCCAACCCCCACCTTCTTGGCAACCAGTCCCCAGGGGCTTCCGCTACAGCCCCGCTTCTAGGGGCGGGGGTGGGATCTGGAGAAACCGGTATTAGCAGGTTGATTAAGGTTAAGCCTTAATTAAGCAGTTTCTCCGCACGGGCGGAGGCAGCGGCTCTCTGAAGGAGAAAGTGTCCTCTGTGGGCGGAAGTCAGGTCGGGCCAGCCTGAGTCACCGCGCGCGCCGGCGGCCGCGGCCGGTGCGGCACAGTCCACCGGGGAGGGGCCTGTAATGAGCTGCCATGCTTCCTCTCGCCAGGCCTAAATTAATTTCTTCAAATGTTCCCATTAGTTAACAGTGATTGATAGAGCGAAGATATTATTAATAAAAATTAGGTACCCAGCTCGGGAATGGACTTTTGTTCGTGCCTGGGCACTCAGCAAAGGGCAATGAGAAAGGGTATTTTCAGCAGTTTGCAGGCGGAGGAGTCGGGCGGGCGGAAACGATGCCCGCCGGTCACCAAGGCTGTCAGGACCGTCTCCCGCCCCGAGTGTTTACGGCGCTTCACCGCGAGCTCCCGCGCTCCGCTAACGGGAGCCTGTGGGGCCTCACTCAGGACTCCTGCCCCGCGCAGGCCCGGCCGGTGCACCTGTCTCGGGGGAGGCGCGCCCGGCCCGAGGCTCCGGGCCGCAATTACGAGAAAGCGCCGGGGGGGGGGGGGGGGGGGGGACTTCGGAAAAGTCAACAACGAGGCTCAGAAAACCGCCTGCTGGGGTGGCCTCCATGAGTCCGAGCCCTGTGCGCTGGGGGGAGCTGATGGGGGTGGGGGAGCGGCAGCCTCAGGAGTGAAAAATGAGCCGGCGCTTCCGCACACATAGTAACATAAACCTGATTCAGGGAAATGAGAGAGAAGACGAGCAGACAGCACAGCGTGTGGAAAAAGTTAAATAGCGACCCGAGGAGAAACTGCCGGAATCCGTGGTCAGGGACTTAGCAAGGAGCGGGTACACTCATGTGCATTTCCTGCCGGCACAGTGCACTGGGGACTGCTTCATCCGGGCCTCCCAGGGGTGCAGAATGTGTTCCCCCACGGGGACTGGGGGGTTATCTAGCAGACGTTAGCTGAGCACCTACTACATGCGGGGTGTGGCTCGAGGTGTGGAGGGTGCTCAAAGAAAGGAGAACCCAGACTCCTAGGAGTCGGGGACTCTGCCTTTGTTTTTCTGTCCCCTCCCTCCCGCACCCCGCACCACACAGGATTCAATTGTTAAGCAAATAAGAGAATTTGTGCCCGTAAAATATGGCGCTTTGTTCCTTCCAGCATTTATGAGCTTGGCTTAATGGTGCCAACCCCGTGGTTGAGTTACCAGATCCCATCCTCGTAATTACCCTAGGAAGCGAGTCCGGTGTTGTTCTCTGGTTAACAACAGAGGGACCGGCGGAAGCAGACAGGGTACAAGTTAACTAGGGTCACGTCGTCAAGAAACAAATGCAAGTATTTGCCTGGTTGCACATGCCATGGCTCCATTTCACTACCTCCTGCAGGACACTGGAACCCTATCTGCAGATCCAAGCGTGGAGCCGGTCCCTGTTTCTGGTGACCTTAATGTCTGGAAGTGGGTGTCTGGAAGCCCCGCCCTGCCAGCCCTCTGCAGCCCCGGACAGTGGGCCCTGTTGCCTAGAGAGTGAGCCCAGGGGGCTGGGCAGCTGAGGCCAGGCCCCACACATGACCAGGCCCTAGACCCTGCCAGTGCCCACGCCAGCTCCAGACGAGGCAGAGAAGGGTTCAGAAAGAGGCTCTTACCTCACAGCTTCCTTGCTCAAGCCAGGGAAAGAAAATGGGCATAATCTCGCCCAATTTCAGCAGAACTACGGGACAGACGTCAACCTGATTGGAAATGAAAGAATCAGAGTCTACTGGGTACGGAGGGTCCTCTACCCACAGCTTCCTAGGCTCCTGCCTCAGACACCAACTTCCTAATGGGATGAATTGTCCCCACCCCTGTGGGCTCGTGACTCCACGTACCCCTCTCGGATTTCTCATGCCTCCAACAATTACACTTTTTCTTTAAATATACAAAACACAAAAACGAATGTTGCTTTTCCCCCTTTAGCACGTAGTTTACTTGGCTATCTCTTCAAAGCAATGCAGGCCAGTTTGGGGAAGGGGGCTGGGACAGGCGTCTTTTCCCACCAGACTCTGGTCCTTGTTCAGACAAACATGGAGTTTTCTGCACGTGAGATGGGCTTTGCTTCTGTACCAGGATATGAGGACAACAGTCCTGAGGGGCCTCAATTTCTATATAATTCAACTTGGAAAGATTTTAAGGTTCCACATCTAAGTTAGGAGACCAGCCCCTCACGAGACGGGTTGGTTGGACCCCCACCCTGGGGACTGTGTCATCGAGTCTCCGTGGTACGAATCCTCCCCCCTTGGGAGCTGAGACTGTGTTAAGATTTACCGAGTTTCAGGAATTATTCCCAGCACGGACCAGAAAAGGCATTTTCGTTCTGAGCCGCCACGTTCCAGGCAAGTGGAAGAATTTGCATAGTTATCAGCGAGCACCAGGGGAGGGTGGCGTTCAGTCCCAGAGGGACTATTATTATTTCCAATAGAGTTAACTGCCATGCACAGTGGTATCCGTTTTCTTGCGGCAAAATAAGTGCGTTGGATTGTTTTTGTGGTAACTGTGCAATTAGTTCTTCTCGCCCCCGCGCTTTGCCGGGCGCCACTCTCTTTCCTCGGTGAGTGTGCAGGGAGCTGTATTTCACCGCGAACCTGTTCTCAGTCTGCGTGCTAAGGACTCGGGACAGGGGCTGGCTTCCTCCGTACCGCCCCAAATCCGGGGCCCTGGGAGGCAGAAGGGCCATCTCCGTTTAGAAATGGGGAAATGGAGATCATCAAGGAGAAGTGACCCATCCAGGGACATCTGTCCCTTTGGTCATCTAGAATGAGCTCTTACGTGGGTCATTCTGGAGAATGGACTAGAGTACACAGACCCACGGGGGCCCTGCCACATGGCTGGGATCCTCTACCCTAAAAGTCCTACGCAAACAAAACTCTGGAACAAAGGGGATGGTGGGACGTTGGTGGTTTGGACTAAAACCTGGGTCTGCGCTGTCTACAGTGTACATCCTGATGGGGAGAGCTAAGGCAGGGCTGTAGACACTTAGAGCCAATGTAAGTTTTTAATTTTGTTTTGTCTTATCCAGATTAGCTGTGTTTTCCCACCCAATGTAGCTGGGTACCTATACCACCTGGCCTCTGACCGTTGACTTCCCATTTTAGCGAAACAAAGCCTCTGACAAGAAGAGAGGCTTAGGAAACCCAGGGTGACCAGTCTCCCAAAGTAGCTGAGAGGGAAATAAGGTGAGACCAAAGCCACCATGGGCCTCAGAATCCGTGGCGGCCAATGTGAGCAGCGACAACCCGACAGGACTTTATGGCCAGAAAAGGCCTTGGTGCGTGTCTTACCCACCTGCATGCTGGGCAGGCGAAGAGAGTGGCCCGACTCTGGGGGAGCCGGCACTGGAGTCCACCCAGGGCTCCCGAGTCTGGGTTTTGGGCTGCCCGGGAGTGGGATCCTTGTCTCACTGAGGACATGCTGGGCTACAAACTGCAGGACACCCGACCCCAATGACGTAGGCAAAATGGTGTCTTTGTCTCATACGACCCTGGGTAGAAGCAAAGGGAGGCATGGCACGCGGGTAGTTCTAGAATCTGTCTGTCCTGACTTTGACAGGTCAAAGTGTCGTGGTATGGTGCTGCAGCCTCCGTCCCAGCTGTCAGGGTCCCGCAGAGGTGATGCAGCTCTCTGAAGGGCGAAATCACTCATGGGATGGATGTGTCGTCTCACGCTGGAGTCCGCCCCGTGCCTCCTTTCTGCATGGCCAGAGCGCCTTTATGCCTCTCCATAAACCCGACAGAGACAGCTCCAAAGAAAATAAACAAGATTTTATGGAGTCACTATTTCCATGGGTCACTAATGATTGAAGCAGGAGATAACCAGCTCTCTAAAAGGGTTCTAACACCTGGTTATTAACATTCATTGAACACGTCTTGTGGGCACATCTTTGCCGCAAAAATCATGCTTTATTAACATGCACCCAGCACTGTGGTTTACCTCTAGATTCATTTTTATCTCCTCGCCGTGGAAAGAATATGCAAACAACACCATGACCCTCCCGAGGGAAGATTCCTGGATGATATAAATTGTCATCTCTGCTGGGTGAGGGCGCACGCAGCCCACAATCAAGGTGTTAAGACATGGCGAGGCCATTGGGAGAAGGGGAAAGGATTAGGTCAAGGAGCGATGGCTGGGTGGAGGGTGTTGGATACCTGCCTGCCTCCTTGAGAGGGCTTCTGATGAGCCTCCCCCAACACCTGCTCCCTACACCTGTTCGTTGTTCCCACATCTTCAAAATAGAAAAGAATCGTTTTTGTTTCTTAATTGAGGTAAAATGCACACAACAGAAACCCACCCATCTTAAAGTGTACAATTCGGTGGTATTTTGGACACTTACCATCTGCCACCTCTGTCTAGTTCCAAGACACTCTCATCACCCCCAGAAAAGACCCCCTAACCATGATGCTGGATTAACATGACATTTTAAGGGCGCTTTCAGTTACAAGATTCTGTGGTTCCAAACTAGAAACTCAACTCATTCAACTGTAAAACACCCTTCAGACTGCAAAGACATTAGGATTACCCCATAGGTGGAGAACGTGTAAATATTTGTCCCTAACAAACACACCTGGGATTGCCCTGGCAAACGGTTCCGTGGCAGATCGTTGTGCAGCTGAACATGTTTTCTTGCTGTTTGGAAACTCCCACGGCTGGGCCAGTCCATGCCCATGGAGTAGCATCCTGGCGTCGGAGACCAGCATTGACTTGCGCATGTAAGTTTGGCTCTAGCGCAAGACACGTGAGTGACACTGCTAGTTTATCACCTTCTGGAAAACTGTCCCTTTCCCTCTTTACCAAGAAAGGGTCATGCTTTCCTGTGAGTTCAGATTCCTGAACCGAGGGGCATTTTTGTGGTGTGCACGGAGACCGGAGGCCATGGTCTTGCAGTTCAGAGCCTCAGCTTGGGAAAATGCTCTGTTTGCATCATCTGGGTCTCAGCTGTCTCACTTCCCCACGGAAGGAACGGGTTGTGATTGGTGGATTCCCGGTGTGTTTTGGCTGTGGAATTCCTTGTTCAAACAAAGATCCAATATGGAAGCCCGATGCACACCACAGATGATGTCAGGAATGCTGTGCGTGAGAAGACTCTGACCATGTCTCACGGGGCCTCCCACACCGTGCTCTGGGGTGGCTCAGTGGAATCCCCCCAGATCTCTCAGTGCACACTATGGAAGCCATCTCTTAGCTCTGCAGGCCGTCCACACACGGTGTTGATGGTCTTGAGTATTTCTGGGTTTTTTGTTGTTGTTGTTGTTGCCTTTTATTTTTGGCTCTCAGTTAATGAAAAAACCACCGATCTGTGTCTCAGTCAACTGCCATCAGCATCCTTTGTGAGATCCCACCTGAGTTCATGGCTTCCTTTCCACGGTTTACCTGGAAGGCAGCCGTTCCCCACCCCACCTTCACCCGCTCACACCATTTGAGTCTTGGCAGCTGTCCTGGCCGCCCCACTCTGCGCAAGCTTTCCAGAGTCCTGTTCGCTCCCTCCTGGGACCCTGAGGGGAGCCAGCCTGCAGCTCAAGGGTGTGCGGAACCTCACAAGCAGAAGTGAAGACGTTAACTCTGGGGTTTGAAACTCTTTTTTTTTTTTTTTCCAGTGTCTACTGCTTCCTTCTCCTTCTTCCAACAAAAGCAGTTGTGTCTGGGTTCCACTTTTTGCACGTTGCTCAAAAGAGGAGCAGTCTTGCACTTTCAGCCACCGTTGAAAAAATTAGGGGGTCCCCATGGCATTTGCTTCAGAAATGACAAATGCAGCTCACAGCCGGAGACCATCACAATTTGCATAGTTCCCTCTGGGGCCGGGACCCTTCCCTGCAGCCCCGTCAACAGAGGACTGAGTGAACTTTGTCCAGGCTTCTGCCCTGTGTCCCCAACGCCCTCCGCTCTGTCTACATCACTCTCGTCTAACAAATTCGGTACGTTCGGTGAAATCTGCAACCCAGTGTTTGCCTTTTCACATTATTTTGATGAGGGACAGTTGCAAGGGAATCCTGCCAGCCTTCCCCGAGGTCAGGGTGGTAATTAAGCAACTGGCCGAGGGGCGGTGGTGGTCTACTTCTACATTTTAACTGAGCTGGCTGGTTCTCTGCAGGAAGACGCCGAACATGAACACCTAAAATTTATGGGTAGCATTTAGAACGGCAAATACGTTCGGGTTCCTCATTTTTGTTTTCAATCTATGTGCTCTTCAAGGGAATGAAACCTATCACAGTTTTATCAGCAAAATGGGAATCTCTACCCATTTGGTGAGACGGACGCGCCGGCATAAACGCGTGTGTTGCGTGTTTGTGGCCGTGCATTTGAATGGCTAATTTCACTGGTGTCAGACGCAGAGAATGTATCCCTCGGCGACGGGGCATTACGTCGTGGTTGAATTTAGACATGACACAAATTTATATGGTTGACGGCACCACTAAGAATGAATTCCAGTGACCTAAATGGGAAATAATTTTAAACTAAATGAAAACCTCTCATATGCTGTGTACACTGAGAGATTCGTTTGGTTGAATGGGAATCTGAGTAAATGAGACATGGCAATGGGTTGATAATTCTGGTGGGAAATGGGGACATGTGTACAGCCACTGTTGCAGTGGGAGCCAAGGCTTACTGGGTAGTCCCTTAGATACTCCTGGTCTGAGATTGCCATTCCCAGAAGCTTGTATTTCTACAGCTCCTTAAAACAGTCACAGAATTATCTCTGCAGCCCCATGGTGGAGGCAGGCAAGTCCCTCCCCACCCCTCCAAGGGATAGGGTGCCCACTGACTGCACTGTTGGGTTGCCAGCAGAGACTGGGGGCTTGGCCCTGTGCTCCTGACTTCTTACCCAGTGCTCTCGAAATGCCAGCGAGCAGCTCCAGAGTTCATTAAATTGGACTGGAGTTCTTACGGCTTGCAACGCGAATTCTTTACAGCCGGCATAAAGGTCTCATTGCTCAAGTGTAATTCCTCGGAACCACCAAGCCCCCTTCGCTCCCCAGACAGTCAGACTTGCAGAGGCAGTGAGAAGTGTGCGGTCATCTCAGTGGGTACCTGCATCCAGCCCAGAAACTGCTTAGAGGATATGTAGAAAATTCCAGAAAAGGAAATGGTACCTCACAAGGAGCAGTATGGTAGGGTGATCCAGAGCCCCTCGGGCTTATGTTCCATTCTTCCTTCTGTTGCCCTATGACCAGGAGCTGGGAGTAGCCACCTGGCCTTTCTGTGCCTCAGTTTCCTTGTCTGTTCATAGGCTCCGGCTCAGAACGATGCTTGGCATTGACTCATTCTATGCCTACTCTATGCTGGGAACTGTACATACAAGAATTAACAAAATAGGCAGAGATTCCTGTCCTCACAGAGTTTATTTTGGGGGTGGGGGGCCCACGGGGGACACTCAGTAAGGTTATTAGCCCCCGGCGAAGTCTGACTTTTGCCAATGAGCCATGTAGTCACCTACACTTGGGGACTTCCTTTCCATACGGTTTGCATGGTGACACCTCGCCACAGTGGTGTTCTGCCACCCAGCAGCCAGCGGGACACAAAATGTGCTGCCAACAGCCCCTGGAGTCCAGGAGGGGCACCCACCAGCCTTGTGGGATCCAGCCCGCCTGTCAGTGGGAGGACGGAGCGTTTTACATCAGCAGTGAACTGGGTCAAAGTTTAGTCAATTGCAAGTTGTGTAAGAACTTGCTGTGGCTGGTCTGGGGACAAAGGCCTCCCAGCACTCATTAACAACTATCTGTTCAATGATTATCTCCCTGGGGCTTATTGTGGTGAGATGGTCCAGAAGCTTGACCGACTGTGGCCTGGATCCAAAGTCCGGCCCCTGACGTCAGAGACGAGCCTCCCTGGGTGTAGCCGAGGGGTGGGGCCTTTCTCCTTCAGGGGATATAAGGCCAGGAGTTTCTACCCCCCAACCGGCAAACGCGGCCTTCCTGTTGGGAGCACGGGTTCACCAGCGGGAAGAACCTCGAAAGACCCTCAGATCTCTGATCGGGATCATCCGAGAAGAAAAAAGGTAGGTCGAGATTTTTAACTGCCGTTTCTAGAGATAACGTAGACTCATTTTCTTCTGTCCTCAGAGCTCTGGCTGTCTGGTGAGATGCCGCCCAAAGAGCTACGTTGAATTTCCTTGAGGGCATGTGGTCTTTTGATCATGAAGCCTGTGTTTTCTCTTTCAGGGAACCTTGGCGCCCGTGGCCCTTAGCACGACACTGTGGAGATGCCTCCTCAGCTCCAAAACGGCCTCAACTTCTCAGCCAAAGTCATCCAGGGCACCCTTGACAGCCTGCCCCAGGTGGTGAGAGCTTTCGTGGAGAACAGCGTCAGGCTGTGTCAGCCTGACCACATCCACATCTGCGATGGCTCCGAGGGGGAGAACCAGCAGCTGCTGGACCAGATGGAAGGAGAGGGCATGATCCGGAAGCTGCGGAAACTCAGCAACTGGTAAGCCGGCCCCCAGCCTCCAGCCCCCAGCCCCCACTCCACACCCTGCGTGCTGTCACGGGTCTGCACCTGCCAGAGGTGGGCCCACACCCAGCAGGGGGTGGGTGGGGTGGGTTGTCAACTTTTGAAAAACTTAATGAAGGGGGGGAACCATACAGCCTTTGATACAGCCTTTGATGGGAAGACAGGCGTCGAGTGGCTCAAGTCTGCAGTGAGATGGTACTGACACACAGTCCTTGCAAACGGAATCCCTGATAGAAGTGACAGTCAGACCTGTTCTGTCCTAGAAGACAAGCACTAGTCCAGTAAATGTCTCCTTGACTGGCCCCAGCTGGTGCGGTTGTCCACCGTTACGGGACATTGTCAGTGTGCCCGGCCTCTGCTACGTGTGGGAAGAGCTCAGTAAGGAAGGGGACTGGCCCATTCCAACAGGACACTTGGCTGAATCCTGGGCATAGATCCAATGCAAGATGGCGGCACTTCCTCTCCATCCCTAACCCGTGTGTGTCTTCTGTCTGCAGCTGGTTGGCTCTCACCGACCCCAGGGATGTGGCCAGAATTGAAAGCAAGACAGTCATCGTTACTCAAGAGCAAAGAGATACCGTGCCCGTCCCCAAAACTGGCCTCAGCCAACTAGGTCGCTGGATGTCCGAGGAGGACTTTGAGAAAGCTTTCAAAGCCCGATTTCCAGGGTGCATGAAAGGTGAGTGAGATGTTTGTTGACTGGGAAAGATCCAGTAAAAGCAAAGGCAAACCTCTTATTGTGTCTTCCTCATGATAATTAGGACAGCCCTGAACACTCCTGTGGCCTCAGATAGCTTTAAATTCATGTATGAAACTTGCAGCATATTGAAAATATCTGGCTCCTTTCTGGGATTCAGGAGAGCTTGGCAGAACCCGGTTGCATGTTTATGAAAATGCTTTCATTTTGGCATTCCATTCGATTTCCAGTGGAGTTTTCAAAATCAGTGGGGCGGGGGGGGGGTGGGTTGCTGGTAGCAAGAGTATGATGCGATAGTGGGGACCCTGAGACTAGGCTCCCCTGCTGGGTGGCTGCGGGATCATTTCTCACTGGTTGCCACGGACCGGCCCCCACAGGTCGCACCATGTACGTCATCCCATTCAGCATGGGGCCCCTGGGCTCACCGCTGTCGAAGATCGGCGTCGAGCTGACAGATTCGCCCTACGTGGTGACCAGCATGCGTATCATGACACGGATGGGCACGGCCGTCCTGGAAGCACTGGGGGACGGCGAATTCGTCAAGTGCCTCCATTCGGTGGGATGCCCTTTGCCTTTAAAAAGTAAGCGTATTATTTTAGAATCAGAAGTGCAAACAGCAAATAAGCTGAGCCTTCCACCCTGGGCCTTTGCCCTGGGGGATCCCTGGGTGGGGGCGTGACGCGCTCACCTGGGATGTGTCCTCCTGTGCAGAGCCGTTGGTGAACAACTGGCCGTGTAACCCAGAGCTGACGCTCATCGCACACCTGCCTGACCGCAGGGAAATCATCTCCTTCGGGAGCGGGTACGGCGGGAACTCACTCCTTGGGAAGAAGTGTTTTGCCCTCAGGATGGCCAGCCGCCTGGCGAAGGAAGAGGGTTGGCTGGCGGAGCACATGCTGGTAAGACGTAGCAAGTTCTGCAGGCGCACGGTGGGGTCTTGGGCATGGGGTGGGGGGGTGGCACGGAGGCCCAAGTGTATACGGAAGTGCATCTCCCACGGGCGAGACCTGACCCGCCCCAAGGAGGACAGACTTAGAAATTCCACCGATGATGGGTCATGCCTCTCGAAGACTTCCACTGCAGTGGGACCAGTAGCACTTTTAGGCTTTGTTATTTAAAGTGTTCATTTTGATACCTAAAGACATAGATCTTGGGAATCTCTTTTTTGGGGGGCTTCTGAGCACTCTCCTAGACTGAGCCACTGACCACCAGGGGGGACACGAAGGAACAGATTAAGGAGGAATCTTGTCGCCAACAGATCCTGGGCATCACCAACCCCAAGGGCCAGAAGAAGTACTTTGCAGCAGCCTTTCCCAGTGCCTGCGGGAAGACCAACCTGGCCATGATGAACCCCAGCCTCCCCGGGTGGAAAATAGAGTGTGTGGGTGATGACATCGCCTGGATGAAATTTGACCAACAAGGTGACTCTTTCAGGCCCAACGGCTGACAGTAATCATTGGAGCTAAGTGAACTTTCAGCTTTTAAAGCATGCCAGATCCTCCCAAATCGTGTTTGGATCTTTTAAGTTATTTCTACGTCTTGCAAAGCCTTAGGAATATGTATTCTGTAAGCATTCTTTAATTTAATATAGAATCTGGATTGAAATCGAACCATATGTTGTTGCTTGTTGACACAATAAATTTGTTAAAATAGTACTGGTGGAAAAGGGACGAGGAAGAAAGGGTTGTAAAAGTGTCAAAGTGGAAAATAATGCTTAGAAGAGAAAAGAGAAATCTCTTCCAGGAATGAGGCAGGGGAAAGAAGCAAAGACTTGAGAATTTGGTGCAAAAATGAGCCTGGCCAGAGCTGAGAATGTATGCTGGGCTTTCTTTGGCATGTACTTCCTACTTATCTGGTTTAAAACTTTGCAGGTAACTTAAGGGCTATCAACCCGGAAAATGGCTTTTTTGGTGTGGCTCCCGGAACCTCTGTGAAGACCAACCCCAATGCCATCAAGACCATCCAGAAGAACACCATCTTCACCAATGTGGCTGAGACCAGCGATGGGGACATTTACTGGGAAGGTATCGACCAGCCGCTGGCCCCAGGCATCAAGATCACTTCGTGGAAAAACAAGGAGTGGACCCCCCAGGATGGTGAGCCCTGCCTTGAGGCCCCGGGGCTCTAGCCTACAAGCACCACTTGTTTGGACCAGATGCTAAGGGGTCTCTCCTCTCTTGCTGTTGTAGGAGAACCTTGTGCCCATCCCAACTCGCGCTTCTGCACCCCAGCCAGCCAGTGCCCCATCATCGACCCTGCCTGGGAGTCTCCAGAAGGGGTGCCCATTGAGGGCATCATCTTTGGGGGCCGCAGACCTGCCGGTGAGGCTCTCCTTCGTTCAGCCTGGGAATGTGGGTGTGTTGGCTCCCAGGGGACATCCGTGGAATCTCTCCTTTCTCATGACCTTGTCAGAGGGTGCCAGAGATCTCCAGCTTCCAAAAAGCCAGGATAATTGGCAAGGCACCGAGAGCCTTTCTGGATCCTTGACCTAAGGGAGCTCCATCCAGTTTAACTTTCTGTTTCGTGGCCTCAGTGGCGTGAGGCTGACGGCGGTTTTGCGCCCTTTCGCTTTGAGGGGGCCAAAGTTAGCTCAGTTAGACATCATTCGGCCGTGTCTTTCCATTCGGAGAGATGCCACTGCCAGCCAAAGGGTCTGTGTCAGAGCCTTTAAGGGACATTTCTTTTCTTCCACTGCAGGTGTCCCCCTGGTGTATGAAGCTGCCAGCTGGCAACACGGAGTTTTCGTGGGGGCGGCCATGCGATCAGAGGCCACAGCGGCTGCGGAACACCAAGGTAAAGCAGAGGGGAAATCACAACCACAGAGAGTGACCGGTGGGCTCTGTCTCTTGTCTCTGCTTGTCTGTAGCTTAGTGTGAGACTGAACTGCACGAGCTTATGTCAACAATAATGTCAACAATATTATGTCACCGGTAAACGGTGCGGACATTGTCCTGTGAGAACGTTGATCAGCATCACCCCCGCTTTCTGTTAATAGGCAAGGTCATTATGCACGACCCCTTTGCCATGCGGCCCTTCTTCGGCTACAACTTCGGCAGATACCTGGCCCACTGGCTCAGTATGGCCCAGCGCCCAGGAGCCAAGCTGCCCAAGATCTTCCACGTCAACTGGTTCCGGAAAGACAAGGACGGCAGATTCCTCTGGCCGGGCTTTGGAGAGAACTCCAGGGTGCTGGAGTGGATGTTCAACCGTATCAGCGGGGAAGCCGGCGCCAAGATCACGCCCATTGGCCTCATCCCTGAGGAGGGGGCCCTAAACCTGACAGGCCTGGGGGACATCGACACGGAGGAGCTCTTCCACATCTCCAAGGAGTTCTGGGAGAAGGAGGCGGAAGACATCCAGCAGTACCTCGAGGAGCAGGTTAATGCCGACCTCCCTGCTGGGATCGAGAGAGAGGTCCTTGCCCTGAAGCAGAGGGTCAGCCAGATGTAATCAGACCCGAGGGCTTCACCTGTGAAATCACCCCCTTTCCAGCCCATGAGGGGGTATCGGGAGCAAGAACAAGTGGGGTGTCCCAAACCCACACCACCTGCCCTACTGTAATGAGCAGATTCGTTTTCCAGTAAGACTGTAGAGTACGGGCTAGTAACTGTGAGATCAGGGAGGGAAATCTTAGCAGGTCTCTAAATCCACTCTCGAATGCACGTTTCTTCAACCTTGAGGACGCTAGGCAGTTAGGCTTTGCTGTTTTTATCACTGCAGCTCTCAGTTAGCTGGAATGCACCGGGAACGTACTTGAGTTGTATATACGGGTGTGTGAGTGTGTGTGTCTGTGTCCGTGTGTGTCTGTATTTCTTGTTATCTGAGATGTATATAATACCTTTGGAAAAATCTTGGGCAAGATTCTCTACTAGTTGTTGCTAGAAGGAAAGGTTGCTTTATTACTGATATCTATGTTTAAATTATTTTTATATACCCTTGTTACTTACCTTGATGTGATTCCAATATTTCCCCCTAACTCTTCTTGGAAAAATTAAAAAATAAATTTTGTAGGAAAGATGGATTTGTTTGCTTGGTTTTTCTTACCTGAGCCACCAAGAAACAAGGAATGCTGCTGAAGCATTGTGTGGTTGGAACCCTGTCCAGAGGAGGTGGAGACACCAGGATCGCCCCCAAGAAGGGAGTGGGGGGTGGGGATGGAGGAACAGAAAGGAGCCTGATGGGAAGTGGGAGCAGAGAGAATGTCATCAGGGGGTACCGTGGCACCACAGTTGGGTTTTCTGAATTAACCACAGGTTAGAGTCTAGAAACCACTATTTAGTGTCATTAAATGGTAGGTCTTGCATCACTGAGTGGGAGAATTTAAAATGTGCTTTTTGACAAAAGTGTGGGCCTGGGGGGCTCTGCACCCCACATGGAGGAAATGGAGGCCAATCTCATGGGCTTTTGTCCATAAACTCTTTTCGACCAATGCTTTTCTCAACGGTCATCCACAAGGGAGGAGAAGAGAGAAAGACAAGTGGAGTTCCAGGGTACAAGCATTCATTGAGTGCCTTCTGTATACCGAGCAGCGTGCCAACAGTGGGCTACCCTGAGAGGAGCAGGTGGCGTGGTTGGCCTCAAGCCCTTACCTGGTCCCTGGGCTCACAGTGTTTATTGGGTGATCAGTGCAAACGAACCTGAAGCTGGTTTGGCACATTTTGCAGATAAACACAGCGTCCTCCACTTGCTGTCTCCCGGTCTGGGCACGGGCGGTGAGAGCCGCGTGACCCCCCATGCCTGTAGCGAGCTCCGTGTTCTCCCCTTCATTGCCACGCCCCAGCATCTCGGCTTTCCTCGCTTCCACCGCCTGCAAACTCGCTCATTCCCCTGGGCTCCTTGGTGCCTTGCTCTGAGTGGAAGGTGAAGCCGAGGTCATGTCAATCTTAGAGATGGGGAAACTGAGGCCTGGAGCATTCGTTGGAGCTGGGAAATGGCAATCAGAGCTTTCTTTCCCTTTAAAGGGCTGAGCGCTGATCCAGCTCTCCCAAGAAAGCCTCATGTTCTGATGCCAAAACCCCTGATGGGGAAAACCCATTTAATGGAATTAAACATTATCTGCTGTATTAATTTAAATCGAGGGCTTTCAAACCTGTTTTTTTCTTTCCCCACAGAACACTTGCTTGGCGCGTGCTCTGACTCAGAAACTGAACGTCTGGGGTGGGGGGTGGGCAAAGCAGGGGAGCGTCCACCCCAGGCTGGGGAGGGCTGGCACCCCGGGCACTGGGCTTCTGTTTCTCTGCCCCTGCTGGCCTCCGAGGCAGTTTCCTGGACCCCCCTTAGTGGTTTCCCGGTAGAGTTTGGGCTCCATGGTTAAGATGTCTGTCCGAGGCCCCTGAGTCCTGTTCTAGGCCTTCAGCAGGCTTCTCATCCCCGTAGCAAAGCTGGCCATTCAGGAAGCTGTCCCTCTCCTGTGCAGTGTCACCCACCTGCCCAGCGCCCTGGCCCGTGACCCTGTTGCCACCAGGCCCTGGGAGTCTGGGAAGCAGCCCAGAGGAAGTGCCTTACACAGAACAGAAGTGTCCAGGGGGCCACAAGGGCTCCATCCCTGCCTTTGGCTCCTGACTCACTTTCCCAAACGGTGCCAGCTGTGTTCCATCCACCTGCAGCTCCCGGTTTCTGTGCTGGGACCTCCGATTGCAATAAACAGGACGTGATGACCTTGTTTGCCCACGTCTCCGTGTTGTGCCCCAGACCCTGCGAGGCAGAAAGGTAGACAAGGCCAAGTTGGTTTTGGGGCTGTGGGTGCCCGGTCTGCCCGCCCCCAGCACGCACGAGCGCAGACCAACCGGGGCTGATACCTTCTGCTGGAACCCAGTGTGGGTGCCGCCCCCCAGACCCCATGGGTTCCCGGAGCTGGAGTCTGGGTTAAAGCCCAGAACATAGCAGGTACACAGCAAATACTGAAAAACTCGCCTCGAAGCTCACTCGGGGCCGAGGGGCAGATGAGCGGGGCTGGGCCAGCCAGGGGCATCTTTGGGGCTTACGGGTTCATACTCTTCCCACGCTCTCTCCTCAGCCCACCCTCATCCAGAGTCCCCGGCTGCCCACGTGCCCCTCTGAGTGCCTTCCAGAGCTTTAAGACCGCCAGGCATGGGCCCTGGGGGCTCCCTTGACCGGCTCCCCTGCAGAGGACACCTGATCGTGACCTTTGCTGTCACGATTAACAATCACAGTAAATAGACACCAGGTTCCGTCATCTATGGGAAAGGGCCTGCCTCCCCCCACCAGCCCCCGCCCTCCTGCCTTTCCTGGGGGGCAGTAAACACCGGTGACCTTGGATACATCCCAGCTCAACCTCTGGCCAGCAGTGTCACCCAAAGTGATATTTATCTGTGTCATAGGGCACTAACATCCCTGTTGGGGTCTGATGAGGATAAAACAAAACAGCCCAGCTCAGCATGGACTCGGGTCCAGAGGGTCTGGGCGTGACTCACCACCCTTCCCCTTCCTAGCTGCATACTCCCCAGTGACTGCACGAAACCCCAAGCCTCATTTTCCCAACTGTAAAATGGGCACCATAACCGTGGGGTCATGTGAGCAAGGGTCCTGGCACTCTGCTCTTGGTCTTTACTGTGGGCTGAGCTCATGCAACACCGGGAACGGGGGGTTCGGGGTCCCTCACAGCCCCTCGTGGCCCACTGCTGACCAGCCCTGGGCTCCTGGGTGGCTCTGGAGGGCTGTCCCCAGGAGGAACACAGGGTCTCTAGGGGCAGGCTGGGGGTGGGGCACACATGCACCCAAGCAGCAGCCACCCAGGCCAAAGCGGGCACAGGACCAGCCTCCACTCCCTTCAGGGCTGACATTCAACTTGGTTGTGCTGGAGGGGAGAAGCTGAAATCACCCCAAAGTCTCCCTAACTTCCCCCTGCTCATCTATCCTGGGATGATGGGACCCCCTAGAATTTCTCAAATAGCTGAGGGGCTCCCAAACCTGGATCTGGATTATCTCTGGCAGTCACGGTCCTCACCCGTGGCATCTGTCCTCTCCGAGCGCCGACCCCTTCATACTGCACGAGCCCCCACCCAGACCTTTGCCTCAGACCGGGGAGCTGGGCAGGGGGAGGGTCCCCCCAAGCCGAGAAGACCTTGAGTCAGCTGATATCACCCCAGTGAACTACGATGAAGTTTCCTACTTGGGGGCAAATGGCAGTTTGAGATGGAGAAAAGTCCAGAGGGAGTAAAATAAAGTGACATTTTTTTTGCTTTTTTGAAGTTTCACCTTGAGTTTTCCTGCCCCCGCTTGGACAGGAAACTGAACGGGGCAGGGGGTGCCCTTGGGAGAGGTTCCGCACACGGGTTCTTGTCAAGGACCACCTCCCGGGACCACGGCGCGATGGATGTGTTTCTGATTTTTACAGAGCTGTTCCACGCACGATGTTCTCTCTGCTCTCTGCACCCCCGCACCCCCCAGCAGTGGGACAGAGCCCAGAGGTTTCTCTGATGTCTCAGAGCTGGGATTTAGGGCTGCCGCAGAGGAACAATGGACGTCATTGGTCCACTGTAGCACCGTGGCGGGGCCAAGAACACATTCGCTTTGCTGACACCTGTCACCGTTTCAGCACTGACGCTGGCTCCGGGGGCTTGCCTGTCTACCACCTGCTCGGCGCCGTGCGGCCCCCTGGGTAATGGGCTCTGTAAATGTGTGAATGCGCCAGCCGTGCCAGCCCGCTCGGCAGAACCTTTCTCCAGGCGAAGCAATTTGCAGCAAAATATGCTGTAAATATTTGTTCAGCCCAGGAAAATGACTTTAATTGCATAATTAAACTCGTTGTAGATGCTGCTTCTGGACAAAACGACTAGAGAGAAGCTGAGACCACAGCTGTCCCTCTGAGTTTGTTGAATAGACGGGACTAAACATTTGTTTGCAAAGACTTTGCTCTGCAACATCCCCCCACACCCTGCCCCAACTTCCTTCGTGCAGTGGGGGTTTTGAGAACAGTCAGGGAGAATGGAGGAAGGGGCTTGGGGGCTCTGGGAGAGGGGAGGGGGAGAAAAAGTTCCCCAAATCAGAGAACCAATAGCCAAAGTACCCCCCAGGCCCTTGGACAGGATCTGAGAGTTCTAGTGAACAGCCCACCTCCCACGGATAACTGATGTCTTGAGCAAACGATCCATTCCCTTAATCGGAAAAAAAATGAGTAGATTGAAAGAAGTTTGTTTTAGAAGAAAACATTGCATCCCAGCCATTAGTAAAAAAACAGGCATTCCTTCCTAAAGTAGCCACATCAACGTGACACCAAGGGAAAGAAACACGCCACGAAAGACAGGTCCACTCTGTAATTCCCTTCGTAGAAAATGTCCAGAATGGGCAAATCCACAGGGACAGAAATCAGATTTGTAGTTTCCAGGGGTCGGGTGGGGAGAAGCATTGAGGAGGGAGGAGTGCTAGCTAACGGGGACAGGGTTTCATTTTGGGGTGCTGAAAAGCATTCTCAAATTAGATTGGGGTGAAGCTTGCACAATCCTGTGAATATATTAAAAACCATTGAATGGCATTTTAAGCAGATGAATTTTATGGTACATGGATTATATAGCTCATAATGTGGCTTGAAAAGAGAATAAATTCAACAAAAACAAAAGCGTGTCTTTTTTTTTTTCCCCCCAAAGTGTGTCTTAAGTGGCATTCGAAACTTGTTGTCTGCCAAAGGCTCTCATCGGAGGCCTGCTCTTACCTTAACAGAAAGGCAATGGGAACGGGAAGACGGAGGTGACGGGGCAGGTGCAGCCCACGGAGATTCACGCCGAGGGACGACCAGAAGGATTCACAGACAATGGGAAAAGGACAGACTTTCTTATTGCGGAGTTCAATGTCATCTAATGCCAGGCCCGTGAACCTCCCCCAGTTATTATGAACACCGTGAAAATCATCTCACCGACTTCTAGAAGAAACAGGGCCGGAGAGGACAGAGACCTGCAAAAGTCATGAGCCCAGCAGCGGCAGCACTGGGCCTGCCAGGAGCCTGGGATTCCAGGCTGGCTTGCACTGGCATTAAACACAATTTTATAATCCCAACCTCATCCTCAGCAAAGAGAAGAACGCCAGAGTCAGGAGACCAGAGAGCCTCCCAGCTCTGACAGTGGGTCAGGAAGCTCTCGCCGACTGGCTTGGCGTTGGAAGGGAGGATTCGGCTCGTGTCTCCACACAAGAGAGGGTCTAGACGCTCCAAAGCCCATGGGCTCCAGCCACACGGGAGGGTCCACTTTCTTTCTTCCTCCCCCTGCCGCAGTAGTATCCCCTCCAACTGCTAGAATGCTGGCACAGTCCAGGGACATGCGCTTCCTCTCTGAGCCTCAGTTTCCCCAGCTTTGCTGGAGTGTCCCACCTTGTTCCACCTCCAACCTGCCGTGAAGTCGGCACTATGTGGCTCTTCAGTGGACCCTTAGGACTGGGGTTTAGCGAGACCAGGTGTAGGTGCGGGCGGAAGGCAAAGGTGGAGAAGACAAGCTTCGTTCAGGAACAAGAAGACCACGTCCTGCCCCCAAACAGGTCACCTGCTGCTCCTCTGCGTGTCTGTGATCCCGCCCCAGGAATGCCCCCCGCTCCCTGTTTGTCACACTTGAGAACACCCCCGCCCCTCACCTACAGCTCAATCCTGCCAACACCATGCCCCAGGGAAGGGCAGTGCAGAACGGGAAGCTCAGAGTTGCGGACACATCCCCAGCGCCCTCCATCTAGGCCCAAAGCCTCTCCCTACAGCCCACAGAGGGGAGGGAGAGAGAGATAGAGAGACCCCCAACCTGAAGCTGGTTTGGCCTTCAAGGACATGGGCCAACTCAGATAGTGGGGTACTCAGCTGGCTTCAAGAGAAGCCCTTGCATCTCCTGGGAAGATGGAAGGGACCTTCTCCATGGCCCAGGGGCAGCCCCAGGCCCACAGCAGCCTGAGGGAAGTCAGCATCTGAAGGTCTTGGCTGCCATTCTAGCACTAGCCCTTGCAGGGTTCAAGGCTACTTCTCGAGTCCCTGACCCCAGTGGAGACCACTGGCTCACGGTCACGTTCTCTGTCAAGGGCTGAGGCTCCCGAATCTGGGGAAAGGGGCACAGGGGCATCGGCTGCCCAAGACAGCCCTGGGGGACTGACCGTGTGGGCTGGCTGGAGCCTCCCCTGGGGTTGGCGCAGACTTCCCAGCCCACAGTTCCCTCGGTTAGCAGTACGGCCTGTCTGCAGAGGTAATCTCCGGTCTGGCCTCAGTGGGCACAGAGGCCACGGCTGTCTGAAGTCTCAGTGAGGGTTTCATCACCATTAAGAGCAGAGATCAGGGAGCCAGGGGCCTTGGTGACGCATGTGGCAGCTGCTCCCCTGTTCCATCAAGCGGAGCTCAGAGCCATTAGCCGATAGGAGATGAAATTTACATTTTGAATTAACTTGGATCATCAGAATGCTTCCTCCCGACCCAGGGAAATTAAACATAAAGTCGGAGGGGCTATGGGCTGGGGCGGTAGAGGCTCGGCCAAGCACGCCAGATTGGCTTTTTCTTTTTCTTTTTTTCAACAGGCTGCAGGCAAAAGGGGATGAGAGGACACAGCCACAAAGTCAGCCTCAGAGACAGAGGAAGATAGAAAGTTGAGATACATGTTCTCTCTTTTTCCCTGGGCAGAAGCACAATAGATCTGCGTGGCAGAATTAAATTCTGATCTGTCTGATCTCCTCCATTTCTTCCGCCCCTAATAATGGTTATTTATCGAGCACTTATGTGCCTGGCACTTAGCTAAACACTTTAGAGATAAGGCAGAGTGAATTTGTCTTCCCCCTGCACCCCTTTCCTTATTTCCCCGCCGCCTGCATCCCTCGTGGGGAGGGAGTCTGAGGGAAGAAGTGCAGAGATAGTTTTATTAACAACTCAAGGTTCCCTGAGATGCATGACAAGTCTTTTGGAGACATTGCTCAGGACTGCGAGGCCCGAATCTGGCCACGAAGCCCGCCGAGACCCGCTGCCCTCCCCCTGGACCCGGGTCCATCCCTTGGGCTCCTCCTGTGTAACTGTCCAAGTCAGAATAGACCTTGCAGGCCAGAAAGAAGACTCAGCAGACAAGCTGAGGTTTGCACCTTCCTGTGGCCTCTGAGTATGTCTGAGACCAACATCAAGTGAGATTTGTCCTTCCTGGAAGGGGACAGTGTTCAGATGTCCTTCTAGCTTTGTGCTGATCCTCTGTCCCCCCACAGCTCTAGGGACTTGGTTGTTTATCTACAGGGTCTTCCTGGATTCATGGGCGAATCGACTCCCAGAACACTTATAAGTCAAGTTGCTTGGGGTTTGACTAGCTCCGGTCTGATGTCCTTCCCATCTTGAACCCAGATGGCTCAGAGGAAGTGCCACCTCCCTGGTACCCTGGGGGCTGGTTCTCACAGGGAGGCATGGGCCACGGGCCGCTCGGCTGGGTGGGTTCTGGCGCTGTACAGACGTGACAGCAAGGCCAAAGCCTGGAGGCTGGGCTGCTCACAGCAGGGTCAGTCTATCTTGCGGCAGAATATGAGAGAGCGTTCTCCTCAGAAACAAAATGCCCAATGCTTCCCAGCTGGCTGTGTCTCCCTGCAATGGCAGGTCTCCAAGATCAACCCATCACTTTTCAATGAATAGTTATTAAATGCTCTCTGCCCGCCTGGCCCTTAGAGTCGGCCCAAGTGCTTAGGTGAGCTGATCAGGACTGTCCTTCCTAATGAATTGGTCCCGTAGGAGCCTCTGTCCTTTTCCCAGGGTCACTGAAAAACTCCAAGCCTCAAGCTATCAGGAGCAATAGTTCTTGCGGACAAGAATCCAGAAGCTCACTTTCTGCCCCTTCCGGAATTTCCGGGTGGTCGGCCTCCTGGTCTACGTCCCAGACTTTGGAATTCTGCCTGGGCAGCGACTTGCATATGCAATTTATCTTCCCCTCCTCTCCCTCGCCCCTCGCTCCCACTTCTTTCCATCCATCAGTCCACCCCCTTCCCCTTCTACTCAATCATCCACCTCTTTATGTTCCAACTATCTACGCCTCCACATGGCCTCCATCCATCCGCACATCTACCCAGTGCACCATCCAGCCTCCACTTAGGGGCTCATCTGACCACTGTGGAGTCCATTTAATCTAAACGCTTCCCTTCCCCTCCCTCCATCCTCCCATCTTCTCACCAGGGCAGTGCAGCTCCCAGGCTGTGAGAACCAGAATCTGAATCAGCTGCCTGATTTCTCGACTATACCGTGTGCCTTCAGGACAAAGAAGCCCTTAAGCGGGACAGAGCAGGAAAACAGGGTGTTCTCCGAGGTGTAGACAGATGGCTGCGAAGTTGCAGAGGAAGCAGCATGTGAGCAGCCCTCATAAAATGATGTCAAATTTGGAAAGCCAGGGTCGAAAGGGCAGAGTAGAGGAATTGCGGGTAGATTAAGGGGTGCGAGCAAGGATCAAGGCGGGCTGGGGGTGTGAAGTGTGAGGGTCGGTGCACAGGTGCCGTCTAGACAGTTGGAGGCTGAGGGGCAGAAGCGTGGCTTGGCCCGAGTAGAGTGGGTGGACTGTGGGAAGAGGAGAGAGTTGGAGTGGCCGCCCTAGCCTGGAGCAGATGATGAAAAGCCAAGCCATGTACCTGAGCTGGGATTCATTTTGTTGGCACAGGGAGGAGATAGGGAGCTTGCTGAGGACGGGAACGTTTTTAGTGAGGGAAGCCTCGACCGAGAGCAGACCCTGAACTGGTATGCTTTCTGCTTTGGGGTGCTGGTTGGTGCCATCCTTCTCAACCTGGGGGGCTGGGCCCAGACCACTCGGCTCTCCTGGGGGTCTTTCCATCCAGACCACACAGCAGAACTCATCTGACCAGGACCTTGAACAGCCCGAGTCCAGGAAACAGGTTGGCGTGGCGAGTGTGACCCACCGCAGGTCCAAGAATGTCGCTCTCCGCGGTTACTCCATAATGGCCGTGGCAGCTCCTGCTTACCCACCACGAACAAAGTGGCACCGGAAATTGAACAACTTCCCGGGCTCTTGCCTCTGGCAGGGGAGAAATCTAGGTCTTTTATGGTTTCAGACATAAGTGCTAGCCTGCTGTTATGCTAAAAATTTCAGCATCTGAAAAGTTCCAAGCTAATTTTCAGGGGGAAATTAGATGAGAAGTGGCTTTAAAACTCGGAGAATTCTTGTGTTTAAAAACTTGGTTGCCAAGGAAACTCTTTCTCCAATACTTCCTCTCCACTATGTTATAAATGAAACCCCCTAACTGAAGGGTAATTAGGGTAATTGGTAGCACTTCTGCAGAGAGAGAATGTGGCAAAGCAGTTGGAGGGCAGGGTCCCCTAACATTTTTGGGCACACACCCCCCCTGAGCCCCTGGGAAGCTGGGCCCATTACTGCACATGGGGGGCTCGCGGGCACCTTTGGAGGAGCATATACGCCAGCAAACAGCTGCACGCTGCGTTCTGTGAAAGGCCAAGCAATTGATTGCTGAAAGGAAATCTGAAATGTCACGCTGCTACCCCGTTGGTTTCGAATAGGTGAAAAGCTCCGTGAGTCAGTTAATGACCAGACTGTGGGGGCTGCGGCGTTCCGGCCCCCCGTGGCCGCGTTAATGTATGTGGTACCAGGCAGGAGCTGAAGCAACTGTTGTTGCCACCTTCGGGAGGGAGGCATTTAGCATTTAGTTTCCGGTCCCAGCCATCCAGCAACCCATCTGTCCATCATCTATCTCTCCATCTGCTCATTCATTCAGTTTTCCATTGGAACATCGACCCACCCACCAGCCAGCCACTCTTTTATTCACTCATCTACCCATCCGTCTGTGTGTCTGTCTTCCTATCTGTCCTTCTCTCTGTCTACCTTGCCATGTGCGTGTGCACTGATCGTACAGAGATGGTAGGAAGGATGGATAGATGGATGGATGGAAGGATGGGTGGATGGGCGGATGGATGGATGGATGGACAGGTGGATGGATGGATGGGTGGATGGCTGGAGGTACAGATGGACAGATGGATAAATCAATGGACAGATAATGACTGCATATCCACTCTTTGTTTATCTGCCCACCTCTGTTTACCTATCTAGGGGTCCGTCCACTTACACATTCATCCATCTGTCCTCCATCCATCCTTCCACTTATCCTCTCCTCCCTCCATCCATCTGGTTAGTGGACATCAACTCCACCCATAGGGCTGGAGACAACACCTGCCACTGCTGAGTGCTTGGTCCCCCATTCTGTAGATGAGTAGGGAGCTCTTAGAGCTAGCAAGGGTGAAGGGCGGGCGTTTGGATTTTTAGCCCTTGTCTTCACCCAGGGTGCCAATTCCCAGAGAGGAGGCCATGGGTTTGGCATCTTCCAACCACCAGCATTTCAGCCCTAAGAGCAAGAGTTGAAGGAGGATGGGGACAGAGAGCAAGGATGAAAGACCAGGAGGGGAGCCCACATCTGAGGCTCCAGGAGCCAGGGGCTCTGGAGGGCCTGGGTCCAGCCACCCTGGCCAGGGCGTGTGTGCACACACGCGCTCCGCCCAGCAGGCCCCTTCCTCCGCCCACAGGGTAAATACTGCCAACGTGTTCGGGGAGCCGGTGCCAAGGTAAAAAGTCCATAGATCAGAAACCCTAGTGGTGAAGGCTGAGCCCCCAGGAAACGCTGTTCCCAGAAGCTGAGACCTTTCCCCCAGTGAGCCTCAGGCTCTTCTACCCCTCCGCCCTCCACCTCTTTGCAGGGAATGCCAAGTAGGCAAGTGCTGCCCCCGGCTTTGGCCTCCGCCTCGCCGTTCTCTGCCTTCCAAGGTACCCTTCTCCCAGAATTGGGCTGGTTGGCGGTGAACTCCCGACATCCAGGAGGTCCGGGAGCTGAGCAGTGTGGCGGGAAGTGGAGGGCACTCCCCGTGGCCTGGCACCATGCTGGGGCTCTAGGTGCCTCTTCACGGTGGATCCGAGTCACATTCCAGTCGCGGATGGGCTCACTGTTCTCTGTTTGCAGAAGAAGATACTGAGGTTCAGAGTGGTGAGGTGACTCCCCAGGTCGGACTGTTTGTTTTCAAGGAGCAGAGTCTCACTGAACCTTGACGGTGCCATGCCCCCTTCACAGGGCAAGGAGCAGCTGCTGCTGAGCTGGGGTGGGCATGGCCGGGGGTGAGAGGGTAGGCTCTGGCGTCAGCCTCTTCAGAGCTGTGTGACCCTGAGGGGGTCACCTCACCTCTCCATGCTTCACCTCCCTGTTCTGAACCAGAGAGATAATAACAAGACCTTCCTCTTGGTGAGGGTTTAAAGAAGGGGTGCATGTCAGGTGCTCCAAACGTGCTTGACACACAGTACGTGCCTAATACGTCTCGGCTCTTCCCGATGATCGCCTCCCTTGGGCACCAGAGCTCCGCAAGGGAGTGGGAGCCCGACGAAGGAGCCGTGCTGTGGGCAGGGCACCCAGGTGTTGGCGAAGCCACGGCACCTTGCGAAGGGAGGATTGGTCTGCTGTCGTGTTGGTCTGGGAAGGCCACCCCAGAGGCTGGCAGGGACTCTGTCGCTGTGGCAAGCCTAAGTCCCCGGGGATGTTGCCACCCTGCAGAGACGGGGAGAGCGGGACCTGGAAAGGGGATGCTCCTTGGCGAGTCTTTGGAGACAGGTCTTACGAGCTTTTTGTGGTCTGAAGGGACTGGTGAGCACCCGCGGAGCAAGCCACTGAAGGGCAGGGCTGATCGGCACTCACCGCCCCCCCCACCCCCGTGCCCGGCGCGGTGCCTGGCATCAGCCATACATTCAGGGACACGCCCTGGAGCCGACACTCCTGTGGGCGCCCATGTGGCAGAGAAGGCACTGAGAGCTGGCCCTCTCTCTGAGCCCCCAACTTCCCCTCCGAGGCAGCCATGACACCAAAATCTGGCTTATGGGGCTCCCGGGGTGAGTGACTTGCCAAGGTCCCCCGATGCTAACCTGACGCGTCTGAGCCCAGAGGGGCTGCCTCTACCTACCGCTCTCTGCCTGCCGGCCGGCCGCTAAACCAGGCAGAGCCAGGCATGGGTTCCCCCAACGCTCTGCAGATGTTACCAGGGGCTGGGTGAAGTGTGAGCCACTGGGGGCCATTTGCTGAGAGTGGTCCCCATGGCAGACTCGAGGGGCTCCTGTGCCAGCCAGTCGCACGCGGCCCTGGGCTTTGGGTAGCAGTGTGGTCAGACGTCCCTGCGGGGGGCGGGCTCTGCCCACTCTTTGGAGGGGCTTCCTGAGCCCAGAGCTAAAGCAGTGACTTGTGTCCCTTCCTAGATCAACAGTCCCCATATCCACCCCCAACTGAGGGCTTGCCAGGTGCAGAGCACTGTGCCGAGTGCCTTCTCTGTGCCTCTTGGGGTCCCCCAAAAGTCCTCAAGGGAGGAACGCTGCCTTCATTCCCATGCTGCGTACGGGAGACACTGGGGGGTTTGCTGTGAGCCCCCCCATCTCCCTCGTTCCTGCAGACGTGTCCAAATGCTCTGTCCCCCAACGGCTCCCATGCCCTCTGCCTGCCCCAGCCCCCCCCACCCAGGGACGCAGGCAGAGCTGCCGCTGCACCCCGTCTCTCCAGGTGGGGAAACTGAGCCTCGCAGCCGGGAACAGGCGGATTGAAGGCTCCCAAGTCTCTCCAGCTCGCTGCAGACAGTCTGAGCGAGTCATCCAAGGTCACCCAGAGCCGCCACCGCCGCAAGACGACAACAGTGTTTTGACTTCTGGTCAGGCCACGCCGCGGAGGGAGGGAGGCGTGGGGGCCGCCGGGGGCCTCTTTAATTCATGAGTTACTGGCAGAAGCACAATCTCGGGGGAAGACTGATGGCCCGCTGCAGGTACCGGTGGGCGGATTCATAAAGCTGTCGGCAGCGGGCCGTAAATCAGATGAATATTCAAGATTCGGCCCCGGGAGCAATTCTCCTGCTCGGCAGTAACAAGACGGATGCCGCAGGAAGGCGGGAGCGGTGGCCTCAGGAGCCCCCGTGTGAGGTTCTTTCCACTCGCGCAGAACTTCTGCTTTGCCTGGGGAACTCGGGTGGCTGGAGAGAGAGGGGGCGAGAGGAGACTGTGGAGCCTGAACCCCAAAGCAAACCCTCCTCCAAAGATATTTTTTATCAGGGTATCTTTCCATGCTGTGAAATACACAGGTCTTCAGGGGCAAGTGGGATGAGTTTGGACACCTGTGTGTCATCATTGCCCAAATCAAGATCTAGAACATTCCGTCATCACGTCCCAAAAGTTCCCTGGGGCCCTGCCTTATTAACGTCACGTCCCTGAGCCCCAGGAAACCACGGATCTTTTTTCCATCACCAGAGGAGGGTTGTGACTTATCAAGACAGACAGACTCCTGTGATAGACACGGGTTCATTCTCCCTGCTGTGCCCCCAGGACCCTCTTCTGCATGGCCACGTGGCCCCCTGGGAGCCTTGACCATGGGGCCACCTCTGTGGCCAGCTGGCCTCTTTGTGGCTCTGCCTCTTGGGATAAGGAGACTGTGAATGCCTGCCCTGGTCTTTCTGGGTTCTTCCTCTTGGGTAAACACCAGCGTGCGGAGCTGCTGGACCGAAGGCCGACGTCTGCCGAACTTTGCAAAGACCTGCCCACAGGTTTCCAAGCACGTGTGCTGTTAGCGCCCACCAGCCCTGGCCAGCCTCCCCCCCCCAACCCTGCCTCCCAGCCTCACCCAGCATGCGACGGTCTGCGGTTTCTATCCTCCCCGCTCGAGCAGGTGTGTGGTGGCACCAGCACGGGACAGCCCTCTGGGTCGTTCGGAGTCCCCGCCAGCCCTGCAAGAGCACAGGCTTTCTCCTGCCCTCCGAGCTGCCGGGGAAGGTGGCCCAGCTCTGGCTGAGCTCGGGAGCTGTGTGCCTAGGCTCTCCCTTCCTGATGAGGCTGAAGCTTATTCCTGGGGCTGTTGGTGCTCAGCTCAGCTAACGTCCTTCACACAGCTCCCCACTGCGGCCAGGCCACCACCGGTTCCTCCTGGTGTGGCCACAGGGTCCCATGGGACTGGACCCCGGCCACCACCCTGCCCTCCTCTCAGGCCACTGTCCCTCCTGCCCGCCTGGCTCTGGCCTACCGGCTGGGGTCAACCACACTGTCTGCTCCTCCGGCCTGCAGAGTATAGAGGGGAGGTCTGTGTTTCCTCCTCTCTCACCCCTGCATTCTCTGTAGTTGCCCCATGTTGGGCTCCCACAGGCTCTTTTGGGGGAGCCTCTAAGGGTGCAAAGGCTTTAGAGGGCCCCACTGCCCTTCCCTCGCCCAGTCCTATCTGACCCAGTGGGAGGGGGTCCCCTCTGCCTTTTGCGGCAGTGAACTCGCTGGCGGTGGGTCTGGTCCTGGGCCCTGCCACTGCAGGGGCCACCGTGAGCCTCATCACACAGACCCAGAGGCTGAGGTCACTGTAATCCCTAAGGCCCTTTCCATTTCCAGCTTGTGGGATCAGCCTTTCTGGGAGAGGGGGTCTGGCATCCTGCCTGGGAAAGGAGCCCTGGGCTGGCTTCGGGCAGAGGCCAGATTCCACGAAATGCCTCCCTCTCGGGATCACAGCTCTTGCCTTTTCCTCTTCTGGAGAACATTTCCCTACTCCCCGGCTCCTGAGATGGACTTCTCTGCTAATTCTGGGCTCTGTGGCTTCACTGGTAGGAGCTGGCACCAAGGCCAATGGCCCATGGAGTGGGGAACCTTTACAAGTAAATACAGGGGGACCCCTCCGGCACCCCTGGGTCTCCCCCACGTGTCCATTCCCCCCTCTAGCCTGGTGCAAAGTCAACCCCAAGGACCCACCAACATACCCAGAGCCCACCCCCAGGGTAAGGAAAGCCACAGGACCTGCACCCCTTTTTGCTATTTCATCCTGGGGCAGGGGTGTAGATGAGGACACGCCCCTCCCCACCTCCCCTGCCCCAGGGAGCTCAGCCTCCTGGCTCAAGAGCACAGAGCACTACCAGCCTAGTCCTTGGGGAGGGGAATTGTCCTGCCTTATCGCTCTGGGGTCCTACCAGCGACCCCGACTTCTAGCCCCGGACCCTGGTGCTGTCCACCAACCCCTCAAATCAACCCCCCCAAAGACAGTCACCCCAGGTTTTTCCCCATTGAGTTAAAAGTTTCCTGTTCTAGACTTTCAAAGTCTGAGAAAGAACCTTAGCAACACAGGCACGTCCGCGGGCAGACATGTGCGTCATGGAAAGCCTGGAGCCTGGTGATTGGACCGTCTCTGCTGCAGCGAGGCCGGCCCCCGAGCGCTTGAGAAACAACGTAATGTATTCCTGTCTGCAGCTCTGAGCCGAAGCTCATTTCGTGTCTTGTGTTTCCATTTCCTGAGGGTTAGTAAGTGCGGAGGGGACTCGGGCTTCGTGCCGAATATTTATTTAGTCAATATACACATCAATTTAGCTAATTAGAGATTGCAAGCCATTTCTAAGCAATGCTGTAAAGTAACAGCTGTACTCTACCCTGGTAATGGGTTCTGGTGCGGGGGGAGACAGCTACAAGCCCGGCACTTTCCAAGTACAAAGTTTAGCTCCCCTTAAACTTCAGCAAATGTCTGAGTCATCGTGGCTGTTTGTTACAGCAGACGTCAAAACCCCACTGTCTGGGGTACACGGAAGGGCTCTGGGGTGGGGGTTCTGGAACACATTTGGAGAAGACAGAGTGGGCTTTGGCTGGAGGGACCCCAAGTTTAGACCCTGACTCCGTTCCTTGTAGCTGGGGGACTGCAGAGGGCAGGTTTGGGGCCAGATGATCTGCTGTTCGGGGCTCTGTGGGATGTTTCTGGCATTGCTGGCTTCACCCTCTAGAGGCCAGCAGCAGCAGCCCCCTCCCCAGTTGTGAGGGTCACAAAGGTCTCTGGAAATGGAGATGTGTTCCCTGGGCAGGGGCTGGGGGGCGGGCACAGTCTCCCCCAGCTGAGAGCTACTGATGCATAGCAAGGTTGTCAGACCCTCTGGGGCTCCATTTTTCCACGAAGACCCCATTCTGCAGCCCAGTGAGCGAGTTGCGGCTGCCCCCATGTTGTAGGTGAGCGAAGTGGCTCAGGGGGGCTCAGGAACCCGCCCGGGACCCTCGGCCAGAGCCCGGCTGAGCTGGGATGTGCAAGTCTCTTCCTGCTTCTTGGAACAGTCCATGGCTCCTTCTCATCCCTCCAGCCTCAGTCCAGATGCCGCCTCCCCAGAAAGGCCTGCTCTGCCTCCTGCGGCGAGGGTAGCTTTCCACCTCTCTGGCCCCCGCGGCTTTCTCAGCCCTGCTGCTCTCTTCCCAGGGCTTCGCCAGCGGGCAGCTCCTGGTCTCGGCGGTCTCCCTGGGAGTCGTTCCTCGGGGCTCTCTCCCTCCTGGTCCCTACTGTTTCATCAGCGCCTGGCACAGAGGACAGGAATCAGAATGATAGAATGGCTCCCCTGAAAGTTTGCCAACGCAGAGCTGCTGCGGACTGCCCCACATCATTTGTTCTCCCTGTCTTCTCCAGGAATGAGGACCCTCATTTTTAGTGACGGGGCACATGGATGTGTGATGAGATGTAAGTGTAAGTCCTGTGTGTGGCCTTCTAGGAGGTGTCCTTAGAGAGAGTGAACAAGCTCTTCCTCACTCCTTTCCCCTTCCCGATGGTTGGAACAGGGATGTGATGGCTAGAGCATAGGCAGCCACCTTGGTCTCTGAAGTAGAAGCTCTGTGTTGAGGATGGAGGGGCAATAAGGTAGAAGAGACCTGGGCTTTGGTGACTTACGGTTTGGTTCTCTGTTCCATGTACCACACTAAATCTTAACCAAGGCTCTAGGCTTTTGGGAGGGCCCAGGATGGACGGAGGAGCAAACACTGTTCATTCTGTTGAAGCTGCTCCCAGGTTAATGGGTTGCAGGGGGCTTTGCCCTCAGAAAGATTTCCCAGCACCATGGTCAAGTCAGTTTCCCCAGCTCCCGAGGTCAGAAGGGTGTCTGTGGTCTCAGGAGACAGGCATAGCACTGAGAAGCAGAGGGAGGACACAGGAGTGAGAAATGGTCTGGGCTTCCAGACTTACTTCCACTCAAGCCCTTCATTCATTCAGTGAATGCTTTTGTTCTACATCCGCTAGAGACTGGAGCCCCGATGACCAGGGCCACAGCTTCTGGAATCCTGGAGCGAAGCCAGTTATTGGGGGAAACAGACCAGGACTCAGTGAGCAGGGATGCGAGGACCGGATGAGGCTAGTCAGCTTGGCTGGGAATGAAGGGGAGTGCGGCTGAGAGCCGCTGAGCAGGGCAGCTGCCGGCCTGGGAGAGGCTGGAAAGCGCACCCCGAGGGCTGAGCCGGTGGGGAGTGAGGCCTGCAGAGACCGAACAGCGTCAGCAGAGGGGGCCAGTCTGCAAAGGCTGCGGGGACAGATGGGAAGATCGGTGGCCAGGAGGTTGGAATGGGTCAGCCTGGAGGCGATTGGGATAGCGGCTCAGGCGAAGGTGGCCCGTGTTGGGGGATTAGACGGAGTGGGGGGAGGGGCGCGGCTGGCGCCACAGACACTGGTACCCGGTGCTTGGTTCACTGTGGTTTCTCCTGTGCCTGGGCAGTTGCTGGTGACTCCTGGGGTGAGGCGCTTCGTGGGACCCCTTGAGCAGGCTGTCCATGGCCCGCTCACCACCCCCGGAGCGCAGTCCCCAACCCAGGACGACGGCTGCCGGATGAATACCTCCCGTCCCTCACCTCCAGCAGCAGCAAGCTGGTTGTCAAGGTGATGGATGGTGTGTCCGGCGCTGGCTCCCGGGCTCCCGCTCTGCCCGCGGGGGCGCGCTTGCCCGATTCGGGCCCCTCATCTGTGTCCCCGGTCTGCTCCGGGGAGACCCAAACTCAGGCATGGCATTACCTTGTTTCACCCTTGCAACAACCACTCTGGAAGGGAGACGCTATCGTGGCTCCCATTTCACCTCAAGGAAAATGGATGGGAAGCACAGGGAGGCTAAGTCACTGGCTCAAGGACACACAGGAAGTGGCAGAGCCAGGACTTGAACCCAGACGGTCTAGGGGTTAACACCCTGCCTGTGGCGTGGTTTATAGTTGGTTCTGATCAGTGTAGACCCGCATCCTTCCGCTGTGGCCCACACCAGCAGCAGCCCTTGGGAAATTGTGACAAAGGCTGAGTTTGGGGCCCTACCCCGGACTAGCTGAATCAGACTCTAGCGACGTCCCTTCGGAGATTCCGCTGTGCACTCAGATATGAGAACTGCTAGTGTAGACCCCTGGTGTAGACATGACCCCACCTATAGTTTTAAAGGGCTCTTTCTGGCTGCCATGCAGGGAATGGATTGGGAGGGGGTGCTCCTTCTCAGGAAAGAGGGACTTCAGGGGAAAGATGAGTGTCATGGGGTGGAAGGAAGGTGTCAGATTCCGGTGCCCTAGTGGGTGGAGCCGACAGACCTAGAGATGGATGGTATGTTGGTGAGGCAGAGGAGAAGCAAAGAGCCCCCCAGGTTTTCAACTTTGAGCTGCAGGGGGGATCTGGTATCAGAGTGGGGGGCTGGGGTGGGAAGTGAGGTGGGTGGGGTGGGAGTGGGGCCCATGTGAAGAGGAGGGGCTGGGCCGTGTCTGAGGGGACCCCACCTTGCAGCTGCTCCCCCCTCCCAACCTTGCATATTCCAGAAGCCAGGCTCTCTCTGGGGATCAGACCACCTGGGAGGACAGAGCTAGACGGAGCAGCCTTTGGGAGGGTGACCGGGAGCCAGAGGCCGTGCTGCTGGGGAGGGTGGGTGGACGGCGCCCTCTCTCCCAAGTCCAACCCGTGGCCAATGACAGGCAGAAATTAGGGTGCCAACAGCTCTGCCCAGAGAGCCTCGGTTCCCAGCACATCAGGTTGAGATCCAGCAGGAAGGGTCACCACCCTGGGAGGGTCTTGGTTCTGATATTCTAACTGTGAAACACGTAGTGCTTGGCGGGGTGGGGGGGGTCACTAGTTGTGTTCCACAGCTGCCTTCAAAGCTTTAAAACAGTGGTTGCTCCCCCAGATGTGGATGTCTCCAAGGACGCCGCGTCCTAGCATCACCCAGGGGGCCTGGCTGCAACTCCAGCGGGCTCACCGTGAGTGTCCGCATCAGGGAACAGAGCTATCCTGACAACAGACACTGGATTTTAAATGAATATCCACTTTTAAAAAGCATTTTAAAATCATTCCGTTGTGTGCATGCAGGATTTGGATGCTCAGGGAAGCAGTCTTCAACACAGCCCAAAGATGCTCATGCAGGAGGGGAGGTGGGGGGAAAGGAGGATGTTTAGGACTTTTGAAAATTGGGAACGAAGCAGGAACTGCAAGAAGGGAAAGGGTTTGGAGAGACAGCGCGCCAGGCAGGGGACCAACATAGACAAAACAGTGGAGGTGGATAACGACCATGTCTGGTTACCAGCAGGTGAAGTAGCCCTCTGAGCTTCTCCTAGAAGATGCCTGGAGGTGCCGGGGTAGGAGCCGATAGGGCTGGGAGAGGAAATATAGGTTCACTGAATGCAGGGGCGTGATTCCTCAGGAATGACAGGGAGGGAATAAAAACCCATGCTTATCTCTCAAAAGGGCTTTGATTTTATTTAATCTGCTTCAACACATAGTAATCGAGGATCCAGTGTGTACAAGAGCTTTGCACACTTTGCACATGTGTCCTGAAGGCAGACGGCAGGGAACCAGACACCCCACGGAGCACACGCTCTGGGTGGTGGTGGTGGGGCTAAGATCTCTCATGCGAGGTCATCCTTGAGCAGACATTTCTGGGGAGCAGACTGAGGGTACCCCAGGGGTGTATCTCAAGCAAAGGGGGAGGGCAGTACTCCTCCTCCCACTCTGTGGATTCTTCTGGAAGGAAGACAGACACAATCTTGCTGCCATAAAGAACCTGCTTGTCTCCCATCTTCTTCCATCCAGAAAGGGGTTCCTCAGTTTGGGGCTGACTCCAAGACAGAAGACAGAGGGTCCCCAGGCAGCCTCCCACTTGGGTGTTCCTCTGCATGCGTCCTGTGTGCACAAGGCAGCTGCCAGGACTTGACCTCCTTGGTCCTGAGCAACGAATTTCACTCCAGCCCAGCTTGCTCCGCAGACTCAGAGCCCTTTGGGGCTGGCTGTACCTCCTTATAAGGCACATAGGGGGCGCCATACCAGGCAAGGACGTCTTTGGGGGAAGAGGTCTCATCCCCAGAGCAGGTGGCTTGTCCTGAGATTTCTTGCAATTACAGACACACTGTCGCCAAGAGGAGCTCTAATAAATATGAATTTCTCCAATTTGTCACATTTCCACGGATATTCTAGCACGGGGGCTCAGGGAAGCGTCTAGACTCACTCCTTAATTGGTCTCTAACTTAATTCTTAACCCTTCAGCAATTTCTTGCCTGGTGTTCTTCCGTCATGCTGTGCACGTGGGCATATAGACAAAGCCATAGACTCCTCCGACTTCGGACCCGAAGGGACCCTTAAAGGGTAACAAGCACGTGTTGGGTTCTGTGAGCCGAGACCTGTTCTAAAATGTTTGCCCTGGGCTCGTTTACTCCCCACCCTCTTGTCAAGCTGTCTGCCTTCCTGGCCCCTGTAAGCCTCCCCAGGAACTGCAGATTAGGGGACACCCATGCCTGCTTGATTTCTTCTTGGGATGTAGAGCTCACTTCCTGTTCCTCACGCAGCTGCAGAATACCTCTGCCCAACGTTGCCAACAGCAACGAGTCTGTCTCTGAGTCTTCAAGGGCTTAAGGTTCGTCTCAGAAAACACTAGAAGGCACCCTCCCTGTGATCAGAATAGCCCTTGGTGAGCCCCAGCCATTCTCCCTGGATCCTGCTGTCCTAGTGGCTCCACGCTTGCTTATCTAACCCGGTGGCTGAAACACACCTGGTCTTCCAAGGCAGGTTCTGGGGTTTAATGGCCAGAATTCCTGACATCGCTCAATATTAAGCAGGAAGAGAGAAGAAGCAGGAAGGGGAGAAGTTTGCTTACCCCAGTGGGCTTGGACACTTGGGCTGGCTCTGTGGACACTGGTGTGTTCTGGGGAGGCTGGGGGGGGTGTCTCCTCCATGCATAGTGACCCCACTTAGGAGTGATCACCAAGCTGCCCATGCATGGCCGTCCCCATGGGTCAAATGCACCCAGATCCTCTTAGAAAGGGTGACGCTCTGTTCTTCCCGGCAGCCCAGGGAAGAGAAGACAGCTGCCCCACCCCTGCACCTGCTGCGTGGGGTTTTGGTGAGGAATAACCAGCTAACACACACAAGGAGCTTACTTAGAAAAATGCGTGGCACCTTGTGAACACCTGAGACATGAAGCCCATTACCAGTCCCATTTAACAGACGGGGGCATCAAGGCTGGGGAGGATCAATGATCAATCTGGGATTTATGATGGGCCCTCCTGAGCCCTGGTCCAAACCCTGGATATTAACCTTGGGCACTTACCCAGACCCTCTGGGGAATCAGGTGAATGACACGGATGATAAAGACGAGTTGCTTCCAGAGGCCGGGCCCGAAGAGATGCTTTCTGAGGAGCGTCTACTAATGACTGGCTCTTACTCTTGTCATTTTGGATGGGAGCTCTATGACCAGAGAGACTAGACCTGGCCTGAGGCCACCCAGGGAAGCAGGACTTGAACTGAGATCTCTTAAACAGTAACGCATGAGTGTTAACAACCACACAGTACCATCCTTCCTGCTTATTCCTTGTGGGCAGGAAAGGCAGGCTCCAGCCTAAGGTGGCACCCTTTGCCCTGACACTGTGTAACATGCCTAGAGGTGGCTGTAGCTCAGGCAGCATCACCAGAAAGGACAGGGCCACAGCTGGTGGCCACAGGGAGTCACAGGGAAGCACAAGGACTCCCAAATCCTACAGAGCCGCTTTGTGACCTGTGACCAGACGCCTACCTGCTCTAGCTCAGCTCCTGGGATTGGATTATTGTGCCTATGCTGCAGGGACCCCCTGGCACAGGTGGGACTGACCTGCCAGGGAGGATCCCAGTCTGTCCTGGCTCCTCCCCACTGCCCCGCCCCACCCCTGTGGCTGCTGGGAAGATGAGTTGGGGTCAACTGTGCCCAGCTCCTCACCCAGCTGGGTATACACCGGGCAGGGCCCCGTTCATGACCGGGCATGGCCAGCACTCTCAGATCGGCGGGGTTTTAACTGCGGCCTGGACCCAGGGTGAGAGCTTCAGCTCCGAGGAGGTCTGTCTGGGGCAGAGGACCAAGCTGGGGCAGTTGGCCTCAGTGAGTTTCCAGCCCAGTGGGCTCCCAGCCCTCAAGCAAGCGGCTCCTTCCCCAGGAAATGCCTCCACGTTACAAAACTAGCCAAGAAGCCAAGCCAGGACAGAGATAAATCGGATGCCTGAGAAGTTCACCACCCTGCCCTTGGCCTTGGGGAGTTCTGCTGTCCTGGCAAGTGGCGGGGGAGGTCCACCCAGTTTCCCCTTTGCTGCCCTCCTCCCTGCTTGGACAGGGCTTTGCAAAGCCTTGCTTTTCTTTACAAAGTCCTGACGGTGGGGGCAGAGCTCCCCGTTAACCCAAAGCCTGCATCTCTGACAGCTTAGAGGTTTCTCGCAAGAGCCTGAGCTGGCTCTGTTAATCATTCCCTGTGGATTTGACGCTCTGCTTGGGTGAGTTTTCCAGGCCACAGGAGAGCCCAGGACTTAGCGGTGAACAGTACAAAGGGGTATTTCGGTGACCTGCCCAAGGGAGGAGGAGGAGGTTCAAGGTCAGTGGGAAAGGAGTGAGCTCCCCGGCTCATAAAGCAGGCCGGGGTGTCCTGGAGCCCTGGGTGCTGCTGTTTATTAACCAAACATTTACTGAGCGCCTGGTGCTATGGGATATGCTGGCTGCCGACATGATAAAAAATAAAGAAATGAGACCGCGGTACAGGATAGTAAGATAAAGAGGCACCTGTGTTCCCTGAGCGCTCAGCACACCCCAGGCGCCCTCCTGAGCGCTCAGCACACCCCAGGCGCCCTCCTGAGTGCTCAGAACACCCCAGGCACCGTCCTGAGCGCTCAGCAGCTGTGGATGCAGGGCTGGGCCCTCTAAGCGCTAGACACAGTCAGCACCTCCACTTCAGGGCGGCGGGTGGACACTGAGGCTCAGCAAGGCAGCCTCCATGCCCAGGCCCCACTGACAATGGCAGAGCAGACTGGAACCAGAGCCTGAACTTGAGCCCGGCAGCCACCTCTGAGCCAAGTGTGGGACAGGTTGGGATGGAGATGGGGAAGGGCACATGCCCCTCAGCAACGCCAGTCCGGTGACCAGTCCCCCCATGATGTGGTACACAGGGTGGGTGGGGACTCGTGGGGATGTGCAGATCTCGGAGGCCACCCGGGGGCCAGGACCCAGCTAGAGTGGAGGGGAGGGGGCTTCCCTGGGAGGAGACAGGGCAGCAACGCGGGGTGGGGTTTGTGCCTAGGAAAGCCGGGTGGGGGGCTGGACCCACCCCTGCCTCAGCCCTGTCCCTCCAGGTCCATGCTAGCCCGACACAGCTGTCTCCAGCGGGGACCAACCAGCAGGTGGGTGCCAATTCCAAAGCCACACACAACACAAGAGGGGTTTGGGGCCCCCTGTGGGGGTCAGGGCCGCTGTCAGAGGGCCAGAGGCGGCAGCCTCCTGCCTGGAAGAGGGACCCCTGAGCTGCAGCCTGGACCCCCCTGAAGAAGCAGGAAGGACACCCTGTGGGGGGAAACATTTAGAAGCCGGGGCGAGTGCGAGGCCGAAGCCCGTCCAGCCCCCCGAGGTAGCAGCCCAGTCTGGTGAGCAGAGCTGAGAGGGGGAGCAGGGAGATGGCAGGGAAGGTTGGGGGCCAGGTCTGGCCGGTCCTGGGGCCAATGGTGAGCCAGTGAGCGTTGCAGCAGGGGCTGCATTTTCCCCAGGGCCCCGGAGGCTGGGCGCAGAATGGTTGAGGGTCAGTGGGGAGGCTGCTGCTGTGTCCAGAGAAAGATGGTCGTGGCCAGACCGGGGATAGCTTTGGGAATGGGTGAACAGACAGGTGTGGAGGCTCTAACAAGTGACATTGCCAGGACCCTCCCTGGGAGGCTTCTCTAGGGAGATCTGCTGAGCCCTGGGGAGGACTGGGGTGAGCAGGGGTTGGGGACACACAGAGTCACCTGGCCGGGCCCTCCCCTGCTCCTGGGTTAAGACCCAGACATGGTTCTCGCTTCTGAGGACGTCCCACTCTCGCCCAGGATGGGTGGGACCACCTCAGGACAGCCAGGGGCGCAGGGGCGGGGGGCAAGCTTGGCATGTGCAGGCAGCGAGGCTGAGTCTGGGTTCTGGGGGTCGAGAGCAGACAGGACGTTTGGTCTGGGCCTAAAGTGTCAGCAAAGGGAGAGGGCAGGGCAGGGTCAGGAGGGCAGCCCCCAGCTCAGTCAGGACAAGTCTTTGGACTTGGCTGTTCCTGTAGATGTCCCCTGCCCAGAAGCCAGAATCAGCTGGAAAAATCAATGCTTAACTGGTGACTCCTGCAGTCACCAGGCCCCCACGTCAGCGTGTGCACTGAGACCCGGGTCTTTGTAAATACCCCAGGCCCGAGTGAGGGCCCTGCCCAGAGCTGTCTGGCTGACCCCATGCAAGCCCACGGGCTGACCCCATGCGGGCGCCTGGCAGTGGGCCCAAGGGAAGTAGATGAGGACAGTGAGGGGTTTGCCATGAACCCTCATCTTTTGTGGGCCCGACTGTGGCCCTGGGGGAGTCTGAGATGCAGCTTGGCTATGGCGGCCACGGCAGGGGTCACAGTCTGCTCTCACGCAGGGAAGGGGACAGGACCATGGGACCGGACACAGGGACCGGGAGACAAGGGGGCAGGGACCACGGCCTGGAGTCCCAGCATGAGTGTGCAAAGGTGAGAGCATGGCCACTACCTTTAGAAGCTCACCGGTGAGTGGCAGGAATGAGGCCTGAGCTGAGTCCCTCACTTCTGCCCAGGTGTGAGGTCAAGGATGGACAAGGATCGCCAGCTACAGACCGGAAGCCCGAGGCTCGGAGGGTCACCGCCCGCCCACCGGCTCTTCGGGGCCTGATCGAGGCTGGGGGCAACAGTGTCTCACCCTGCGCCTGCTCTGGGCTCTAAGACTGACTTTTCCTCTGTCAGGCCTAGCCCAGAACGTCAGGTGTCAGGTGTCAGGCTCCCTGAGCCCCCCCGGCAGCCTGCGAGCTCAGTGGAGGGGCAGCCAGGCACAGAGAAGGTGGCCTACTTGCCCACAGCTGCACAGCCTGCGGAGGGTTTGAACCACCAAGGCAGCTCTGGGGCCAAGCCTCTGCCCTCAGGACAAGGTGGACCGGGAGGTCTTGTTCCCCCCCCCCCCCCGCCGCCCGCAGCACCGGGTGGGGAGCTGCCAACTCCCGGGTTCTGGGCCCCGCCCGCATCGGCCCTGGCCTCAGTGTGATGGGAGTCACAGGGCCCAGCCCGCTATAGCCTCCAACAGTTCTGGGGGAAGACGCTGGGGAATGCTGATTCCCGGGCCACACCCGCGCTGCAGGGGCAGCCCCTCTGGGCCGTGGGGTGACGCCGGCCGGCATCTCCGGAAGTCCGCTCTGGCGTCCGAGGGTGGTCAGGGCCCATGAGGGCTGGGTCCCTGCATGGCAAGGCCGCTTGAGAGGGCAGCAGCTGCCTTGGGCTGAACCCCGAGGGACCCATAGAGGGTGGGGTGGAATTTAGAGGACAGAGAGGCACATGTTGATTTGGGGAAGGGACCAGAAAGGCTTCAGGGTGAAGATGGAGGTTGGGTGGGGTGTTAACAGTGAGAGTTATGTGGAGTTGGGAGGGGAGGGCGGCCAAGTGAAGGGCACTGGCCAAGCTAAGGCCCAGGGGCTGGAAGGGGTTCTTCCTGGACTGGGGTCATCAGGTCTGGGAGCAGCCAGGGAGGCAAGGTGTAAGGGAATGAAGGCCCGTGGTGGGGCCAGTCCTTGAAAGGGTCTGAATGATAGGCTGCTTGTCCAGGTCTCCAGCTCCCACAGGACATTTGTCACCACGAATGGGAGCTCATTCATTCATTTATTCATGAAACCTACATTGTATCTCTGTGTGCTGGCCAGACGTTGTTCTAGTCACTGAGGAGACAGCAGAGGGACTGACAGAGGACACATGCCTCTGGAGTTGAGGGTCATCCAGGAACAGAGATTAATTAAAGGAAGAAGGAAATAAAATGACAGCAGGTTGCTCTGGGTGCTCACGACATAGCTCAGGGGCTGTGACAGAGAGCCCCGCGCAACAGGGAGGGCTTCTCTGATGAGGAAACGTTTGAAATGAGACCCTGAAAATGAGCCAGCCAGAAAAGGTGGAGAAAGGAAGCCAGAGGGAGTGCATGTGCAAAGGTCCTGGGGCAGGAAGACGTCAGTCAGTTCAAGACTGGTGAGGCTGGGGCAAGGGAGGGGGGCAGAAAGGTCAGGAGATGAAGAGGGTCCGCAGGGTTAGGTCAGGCCTCCGTAGTAGCTTAGGAGCTAACCACAGAGGGTTTTCAGCGGGGGAGAGGCTGAGGATATTTACATGAAATGCAGATTCCTGGGCCCTAGCCTGGCTCAATGGATTGAATTCTGCAGGGGTAGGGCCCGAGAATCTGCCTACACAGATTCATGGGTATTTGCGACTTTGCTGGAATGAATATGTCATCTTTTAGGAGGCGATGGTGTGAGGGAGACAGAGACACAGAGACAGAAAATCAGAAAGTTGTAAAGAGACAAGCAACAAGAGACAAGAGCTGTCAGGGCTCCAGACACGGACCTGGGGTGACGGGGTGGCATGAAGAGGCAGGAGCCCCACAGGATCAAGGGTCTCCCCAGGATAGAAGAGGGTAGATAGACCCCACTGACCCCTGCAGGGACTGGACAAAAAGGCTCCCAAAGGTGACTTCGAGGACACACACCTCTGGGCCGGTGGTGACAGGTGTTGAGTGGTCACCCTTGCTTGCAGGGATAGGACGGGGACAGGGGTCTGTAAATGCAAAGTTCCAGTCCTGGAAGGGACCCCAAGAACTAGCCCCTGCCCCAGGGGTCCTGGGCTGAGTTGAGGCAGAGAAGTGGATCCCGGAACCCCTGTCCCACTGCCCAGTTAGTGGCAAGCCTGGGCTCAGTTTGCAAAAAAAGATCGGGAGCGCCACCTGGTGGCCAGAGCCATGGCTCCGGTCCGGGTCCGCACCCAGGGGTCCAGGGCACAGGTGGGCTGTCTGCACGGGCATCTCCATTCTCGGAGATGTGTGGAGTCACCCAGTCAGCTCCAGTGCCCTGCAGACGAAGTCGGAGAGCCGGGTAAAGCCGAAAGAAACTGGCCGCCTGGAATTTCACACCCAGAGTGAGCCTCCTGTGTGCACTGACTCCCTTCAGAGTGTCCTCCAACCGTCCAGTTAGTCTCTCATCCAAAACATGAATCGTGCCCCAAGGAGAGCCCTGTGGCCCTCTGAGCCTGTCCCCACACGCACTGGGTGGCACGCCTCCTGTCAGTGACTGTTCTTGTACAACATAAGCCAAGCAGCAGTGCACACCCTGGGGGAGCAGCCCGGGGCTGACTCGGGGTGGCTGAGAAGTTGCCTTTAGAAGAGCAAAGTGAGTTTTCCAGAATTTTTTTGTTTTGTTTTCGCTGCGCTCAAGGAAGGCTGAAACTTCAAAGCCTTTGGTGCTGTGATGCGAAGGGGGTTTTGATAAACCCACATTTGGAAGCAAGCCTCATGGCGCCCACCCCAGCCTCCCAATGTCCCAAAGTCTGCTCGAAGTTGCTTACGCCCCTGAGCCTCAGTCTTCTCATCTGTGAAATGGGCAAAATCTGGTGTGTCCGTTTCATAGGGCCACTGTGAGGTTAAATAGGTGAGCTCTGCAAAACACTGCCTGCAGGCCCGGGGGGAGGCTGCTGCTCACCAGGCCTGGACGGGCCTCACTAGGGGCGAGTGGCTCCGGATTCTGTCCTATCCCAGCTGATGGTCAGGTAAAATTGGCGGAGGATGGAGAGGGAGCTCCACGGCATGGGTGACTCAGAACGTTGTGTGGCAAGCCAGCCATACGGGGTCTCCTCTGAGCCAGATGTTGATTTCATCCCAAGGTCACATGGCTGGAGAGCAGGGGGCTGAAGTTTGACTCCAGAGTGGCCGTGGGCTTGTTCCCTTTGGCCCTACCCTGTACGTAGACCTGTGCGTGTCCGTCTGTTTGGTGGGTCAGCGTGAGGACACGTGGGCTGCGTGTTCACAGAGGCTGTCACCCCCACCCCCAGCTCCCCACCCCTCAGATGGGAGGCGTCTCCCAAGCGTGATGTGGCCTTCTGTGTACGGAGGATTCCTTCCAGCCCCATCAGGGCTGTCTTCCTTCGCTCTGTCCCCTAGGTGTAACCTCAGCAGGCTCTTCCCTGGCTGTGTGACCTCAGGGCAGTATCTCCACCTCTTCTGTGCCCCAGTATTTCGTCCATGTGAAAGGGCTAAGAATCCTTTCTTCGTGGACAGCACAGAAGGATTCAGTGAGTTTATACGCCAGGAGTCTAAAGAAGGCAGCTGCGGTAGGGGTCGCACGCAAAAGCCTTGGCGATCCCAGGGGCCCAGCTTACAGAGGCGTTCCCTGTGGAAGAGATCAGCTCTTGCAGGGCACTGGGGTTTTGCCTGCGGGGCGCTGGCATCCGCGGGAAGGGAGACCCAGATGAGAGGGCAGAGCAGGAATTTAACCTGGGATCTGTGCACGGGTTTAGGGCACCACCCAAAACCACAGGCAAAACGTTGTGTGTGCCGCCACTCTTGGGGGAGGGAGTGGGTCGGCATCCCCACCCTGGCCTGGTCCGGGCAGGATGGGACCCTGGAAGTTCCAAGCTCAGTGCGAGCCACCACCAGCCCACGGCCAGCAGAGGGCGCTCGGCCCAAGGCTGTGAAAACTGAGGGCGGGCTTCGCAGCTGTCTATGGCTGGGCGAGCTGAGGACCGCTGGGCTCCAGCTTCTCTCCTCCCAGATGCCCCCCTGCCACAGAGGCCAGCCAGAGCTTGGCGCTGGGTGAGGGGGCTGCTGGGGTTACAACTACGGCTGTGGTCCACTGGTGTCCGGGTGCCCGGCTGGGGGCAGCTCTGGACATCTCAGCGAGGAGGGGGCCCCTTAGACCCATGGAAGGAGCTCTTAAAAATCCACGTGCCCAGACCGTACCCCTAGAGACTGTCCTCAGTGGGTCTGGGGTGGGTCCAGACATCAGCATTTGTTAGATGCTCCCTAGACCAAGAGTCACAATGTAAGACCTCACAAGGAACTCTGGGCATGAAGGGCTGTCCTTATTTCTGCCCATTTTACAGAGGAGGAAACTGAGGCTCAGAGTTGCGGGGACTCACCTGAAGTTACAGTCAGGTTACACCTGGGGCTATGACGCCACAGCCCACTTGTTCTTTTATCTCCATGATGCTAAGAGTGGAAAATGTATCACCTATGATGGGCTCACTCAGCCTGGCTCCGCAGATGTTCTGGGATTCGTGACGCTGTTGTGGGGGGCTGTCCTGCTTCAGTGTGGTGGCAGCATGCTGTCCCCCGGTGATGTTCATGCCCCAATCCCCAGAGGCTGGGACCCCGTCACCTTACTCAGTGACACGGACTTTGCAGACATACCTGAGATCTTGAGGAGGGGGTGGTCCCCGGTGGTCGGGTGGACCCCACAGCATCCCAGGGGGCCTTAGAAGAGGAAGGAGAGTGAGAAGGAGATGGGGACGGCAAGATGCAGCGATGCCAGCTGGAGGGTGAAAGGCGGGCCGCGAGCAGGGAACGCAAGTGGCCTCCAGAAGCTGGAAAGGCCGAGAGACGGATTGTCTTCTGGAGCCCCCAGAAGGAGCCCGTCCTGCCAGCCGCCCCCCGAGCTTCAGCCAGCGAGGCCCGTGGGGGACATCTCACTTCCGGTGCTGTGAGATAAGCTGGTTTTAAACCACCTGATGGCAATTTGTTCCAAGAGTAGCGGGAAACCTCTTCCACCCTCTGCCCCCGTGACAACCAGAAATGTCTCCAGACTTGGCCCAAGGCCTCGGCAGTGGGAGGATGTGGGTAAAGTGGGCCACGGTGCGGAAGCACGTGGCCAGACCCCGCACTGAGTGTTCCGCCCGTGTGGCCCGGTCAGCTGCGCACCCCCCGCCTGCCCCTTTTCCTCTGAGCCTCCAGCCAACCTGCCATGATTGCCTCCCTGGCCCATTCTGCAGATGAGAAGGCCGAGGCTCAGCCCAGTGACATGGGCACCTGCGGGTGAGGTCACACAGTTAGAGAGGGCCTCTGTCTCAGATGCTGCGTCCCTGAACCCAACATGTCCCACCGGGAGGCAGAGCTGGCTGTGCCGCCTCAAGGCGGCCTCTTGGGGATTCAAAGCCCCAGCCGGGGACAGCCAGGCCTCCATCCGCTCTCCTACATCCCTGCCCTCTGGGCTTGGTGGCCTTTTCAAGACTTGGCTGCTTCTCCAGCAGCTGGTAGAGACCCCGCTGATGGCAGCAAAAACCATAGGGTCCCAGGTGGGGGTGTGGAAGGGCACGAGCGAATGTGGCACAGAGAAGTCAAGCCGGGCGGTGAGAGCTTGGCCAGGTTTTGAGTCCCAAACTTTTCCTTCAGCAGCAGGGGTCAGAGCACTGGCTTAGGAGCCCAGTGGCCTGGGTTCCAATCCTGTCTCTACCCCTTGGGCAATTGTCTAACCTTTCTGAGCCTTTACCTCTCTGGCGATGGGCTCCTGAAGATCGCCCAGGGCTGGCTACCATTTTCCTCCAGTTTATTTGCCCAGGGAACTCTTAATTCACAGAACATTTTTCAGGAGGAACTTCCCACAGAACACAAAATGTTGGTTCTGTCCTTCTTCTCAGCTGCGGCAGCGCAGCTGCCCATGGGTTGGGTGGCATTCTGGTCTCACCCATCAAAGCAGAGAGGCTGGTGGGGCTGAATGTGCCTCTAGACCATGGGTGTATCATTAGGACTGGAGAAATCTGACTCAGAATATGGAAGGCTTGGCCCCGGGGATGGGCTCCACTTACAAGTTTGGGCAAGCATGTGACCCATGCTCAAGCAATGAGAACCCTCCCCGGGACATTCTACCAGCATTATTGGGCATGAAGAATTCCTTTTCTGCTGGGGTTGCTAAATTGGCAGGCCCTAAGCCTGCAGCAAGAGAAGAGAGTTTCTCAGAGAGATGGAGAGAGAGAGGCCTGAAAGATAATGCTTGAGCCCCTGGAGCCAGCCATTCCTGAAGCCATCTCTTGATTTCCCAGTTGCATGAGCAAATAGATTATTTCTTTAAGCCTAGGTGAGCTAAGTTTCTATCACTTGCAGCCCAAATGCTCCTGAATTATTCTCCAGACCCTTTCTTGCTCAAAGCCTCTAATCTTGGCTGCCTGATATAGCCCCACAGGGGAAGAGGCCCACCTGGGCTCACCCTGAGACTAGCAGAGAGGCTGGGAGGAGAAAACAGAACTGCATTTGTGAGCAGGTCCTGGTGGCTTGGGAAAATCACCTCTAACCGTCAAGCAGCAAACCATCCCCATTCAACTCCGGGGAGCAGCAGGCTCTGTTTGCACGTTATCATGGCAGAAGGAAGGGTGGGTGGCTGGGGAGCGAGGGAGAACAAAGGGCTGGGAGATGGACGGACTTCATCATCCCCTGCCGGCTAATGGTAGCTAGTTAATTTCCTTCCTGAAGAGACCAGCGCTGACCTTCACCTCCAGCCCCCATTAACTGCTGGCAATGCTTTGTCAGCGTGTTTATGACAAATTAATTATACAGAGAGGGGAAATCTCGCAGAAAGATGAGCATTCTGGCTGGGACAGGAGATGTGGGCTGAGTCTGAGTTCGGAGCTGCATTTCAGTTCTCCACTGACATGGCCTGGTTAACCACAGCCCTCGGGCAAACTTCCAAACCCCATCTCAAGCCCCTCATACCTGCTGGCGGGTTGCAAACTGGATACCCCCTGAGGGAATGATTTGGGGCCCCAAGTCGACATGCTGGCAGAAATAACTTTGCCCCCAGTAGAAGGCAATTCCAGCCCAGGGGACAAGACCCTTCCTCCTAATGAGTCCAGCGTCCTTGGCCGGCACACCTGCCCAGTCCTCCCTGGAAGACGTGTGCATGTGGGGCTCCTACAGAGCAGTCTCAGGTCCCAGCTCCCGGGCACGTGGGCCGGCACCTGCTTCCCGCCAGCCGGCCTCGCCCTGGTTTTCTTTGCGTGTGCTCTCCGCCGGCACCCAAGCGTTCGGCTCCGGTGCTCTGAATCCGTCCTCTTGCTCGGACCATTATGCGTTTGCCTGGGCTGCGCCCCTGCCTACAACACCGTCCCCATCCCCTACCCCCAACTTCCCTCTGCCCGATGGGGGGAAATGAGATCTGGGTTTTCTCCTCCCCCAGGAGCCTCCCGGACCCTCCAGGCAGCGTGTAGGCCTCTGTTCCGTCCTCCCTTAATTCCCTGTGACTAGTGCTGCTCGGGACCGTGGCGATGCCCACCTCGCCCGCTGACTCTGGGCAGCGCACCGGGGGCCGGGGCTTTGTCTCCCTCCGTCAGAAGCCCCAGGGCCTTGTCCGGGAAGGGGCCTGTCGGGCACACACTGGGGGTACAGGCAGGGTGAAGAGACAAGGCTCCTGTGCCTGGCGACGTCGCTGGCTGATGCTGGGGGAAACGCAGTGGACTTCTGGGCTTCTCGCCAGTTGGGCAGCATCCCTTTTCTGTAACTTTTGAGAACTGCCCATCTCTTGTCCTTTAGCCAAGTGACGGGGTGGCTGACCCCCATCCTGGAGCCAGGGATAGATCACGTGATGGCAGTCGGCCAGTCACCAGCTGAGAGAGGATCATGTGACCAAAGCCATCCAACCTGGCTTTTGCCTTTGGAAAGAAGTACTGTCCTTCCACTGGGCAACTAAGTGGGTGGCCGGGGGACCTGGAGGCTCCCCCATGTTTGCCAACAGAGGAAAGCAGAGCAGAGAGATGGAAAGAGGGAGTCTGAGTCCTAAGACACGGACTTCCCAGATGGAGACGTTCCTGAAGCAAGGTTTGTGCTTGGACCTGTGTCTGTTAGAAGAGCCAGCACAGGGGCCACCTGGGTGGCTCAGTGGTTAAGCCTCTGCCTTCGGCTCAGGTCATGATCTCAGGGTCCTGGGATCGAGTCCCACATCGGGTTCTCTGCTCTGCAGGGAGCCTGCTTCCACCCCTCTCTCTCTGCCTGCCTCTCTGACCACTTGTGATCTCTCTCTGTCAAATAAATAAAACCTTGAAAAAAAAATTCTAAAAAAAAAAAAAAAGTAGAAGAGCCAGCACATCCCCTTTTGCATGAAGTGGGTCCCAGCTTTCTGTCATCTACAACCAAATGAGCCTTGGTGAATATGGAGAGGCGGGCAAGTAACAAGGCAATGGCAGGGCAGGAAGACACGGGTTTATGGGGGGAACACAGGAGCCTCAGAAGAGGAGAAGAGACAGGCTGGAAGGAGAGCCTGGGAAGCTGTCCTGGATGAAGTCATAGGTCAGCGGAAACCTGCTGGCTGAGTAGCATCAAGCTAAGGAAAGGGGGTGGCAGAGGTGAGAGGGACAGGCCACGCTAGAAAAGGGAAATCAACTGGAGCTGACTTCCACACTAAGGGGACAGACACATCAGCTCATCTAATGGACAAGTGCAAAGATAGAGCCTGCTTCAGGAATCACTGGATCCAGGGCTCCAACAATGCCTTAGGACTCCCCTTTAAGGGACATACCATAAATGCTGTGTGTTGGCCAGGCACTGATCAGTGTGTCAAGGATCTCAATACCCTCCCAGTCACATTGAAAAGAGAAAAAGGGTTGTTCAATGACATTCTTTACTGAGGCTCTGTGATGAGCCAGCCTTTCCCTCCACCAAGGGACATGGCTCCTGGGCATTGGAAATCCATGGTCCAGAGGAGGAAACACAGAAGAGAGTGAAGTACAGGTGTGGCATTGGGAAGGGTGGTGGACACGTAGCTGTGTGTGATGTGGACGTAACGAGTGGAGATGTAAGTCCCCTTCCACAGTGGTCCTGCCTGGCTGACCCACCTCCCTCTATCCTTCCCTATCTTCCTTCCCAAGTGTCCTCCAGATGCCACCCTGCTTCTTTGTTCTAGAAATGCCACTGTGACCACAAGCCTTCCAAGGGAACTCACAAGCTCCAGGTTGGTGTGTGACAAACGGTCTCTAACAGTTGGCCAGCAGAGGTCACCTGACCCACAGGCTAGCCAGCGATTTCCACTGGGGCTTCGAGTGGAAGGATTTGTTCTCTGGAAGTTCAGCTAAGAAATCCTGAGAGATCAAAGTGGAGGTAGGAAGGTTCTAGAAAGGTCAGGTGGAAAGAGATCAGGAAGCCATAATGGGCCTTGAGGACGTCAGGTCTTGAGTGAGGGAAGAATGGACAGCCGTGATGGAAGGGGGCCAGGGAGGCAGTGGACAGATGCACCTTTGCCCAGCCCCAGGCCAGGCCCAGCCCAAGTGCTGACTCTCACTAGCCACATGTCAGGAGGCAAGAAGGTGGACAAGAGCGTTTATGAAACTCAGAAGGCACAGGACCAAGGGTTCACTGGTGTCTCCCTGCTCTTCCTGAGAGAGTCTGGCTGTTTGTTCTGGTCTCCACCTGCCCCTGGGAGTCCATGTCTGGGGTTCTGTCCACCTGGCTGCTGTCTTCTGTAGTTTGGGGATCCCCGCTTTCAAGAGTCACAGCTTCAAGGTGGGAGATGAAGGTCAAGACGTCGCTGTTGCCGGGGGGAGCCGGGTCACGGTCATGAGGGAACTGGCTTCTAGGCTCTGCACCTTTAGAGAGAAGATCCCGGGAAGAGAAGCTGTTGCCAAAGGGACACAGGGGCCCCCTTGTCTCAAATAACCGAAGCCATCTGGCTCACCGGGGACCCATCTCCGAGACCCTGCTCGCTCTCACCTGGACGGTGCAGTAGGTCCCGTCTTCCCAGGCCCCCCTTGGTTCTGTCCCCTCACTGTCTTCGGTGAGACTTTAACACTTGCTCCTGCTCAAAACCCGCCAGGGGCTCCCCAGTGCACTTAAAAGAAGATGCAGACCCTTCTTCTGGGCTTTCCAGCTCAGAGAGACCCAGCCCTGGCTGGTGGAACGCCCTCCCTGTTGCTCCCTAGGCTCCTGCAGGACTCTGAGCAGGACCCTTGCACGTGCCGTCCGCTCCACCCGAAGGGCCTTCCCCGATCTTTGCTTGGCTGGCTCCTTCCCCCTCAGATGCCACCTCCTCCTGGAGCCTTCTCTGATTGCCCCGTCAAGGCAGCTCCTCGCCTATCATGGCATTGCCCATCCCTCCCAGGTTTTATTGTTTTTGTTTGTTTGTTTGTTTTGCGGTGCCCGGTTTTCTTCAAAAGGCTTGGCTGCTTAGTGAGCTGCCTGTCTTTGTCCCGGACTGTTTCTCTGACTTGTTCACGGCTGTGTGTCCAGGTGAAGGAGGGTTTAGGGCAAGGGCAGGGCCAGAACTGGGAAGCGAATGAACTTCTTCTTCCCAATACAGGAAAGACAGAAGAAGGTTTAAGGTGGCTACAGCATTATTTCTGGGAAGACTCAAGGGTCTGAGTGACTGGGGGATGGGTACGGACTAGAGGAGGGCTCCTGTTCCAGAAGGTTCCAAGGAGGGCCAGCTTCACGGACACGTGGCCTGGGCCCACGTTCAGAGGGAGCCTGGGCTCATTTCAAAGCTCAGCTCTGTCTTGAAATTCTGATGAAGCTGAATCAGGGGCCCCACTTTTCTGTATTGCGCTGGGCCCCCAAAGTCATGTTCCCGATCCCATCAGGGTGTCACAGCAGCGAGCCGAGCAGGTGGGGGGCTGAGAGGGGCCGGCACCACTACTGACAGCCTGTCCAGGAGCCTCAGCTCACAGAGACCCCAAAGAGGGTGCCGCCCTCCACAGCACTGACAGACCCTGATCATCCATTTCCCCCAAGAGGAAAACCTGCCGGGCCTTCCACGTCCTAGGATGGGATCCTGCCCGTCACCTGAATAAGAAGTTAGGTGTTCCTCAGGCCAGTGAGGAGGGTGGGTGGGGGTGCAGAGTGAAAAAGGCCTTGTCAGTGCCACTGCTGATTCCTCGGGGAGGGACAAAGTGGGGAGCATTAGCTATCTTTCAGAATGAGAGGGCTGTGTTTCTTTCCCCCAAAGAGGAGTCTTGGCTGGTCCCACCTAAGACCAGGCGGGGGCCCACCACCCCCAGCGTCCCTGTGGGCCTCCGTAGAGGTTTCTGGGAAGTGGGGAAGAGGGCACCTTCTCTCTACTGACTCCTCTCGCTGTTGGAAGTTCAAGGACATGGTCATCAGGATGGGAAGACACTCTTGGCATCCAGGATAAATGCCCACAGGCCTGTGGTGCTGGCTGGTGGATGCTGGCAAGGTCTAGTCTAGGTTTTCTAACCATGGGGGGCAACGGCACGACTCCTTCATCCAAATCCCAGAGTTGGGAGCTGCGATCCTCCTCCGGATCCTTCCTTCACTCTGGAGGCAGAAGTCCTGTCATACCCTCTCCTGCTCAAATCCCTCTGTGGCTCCTGACAGCCTTGGGATAGAGGCGAAAGTCCCCGCCATGGTGTGGCACCATGCTCTGGCCTCTGCCATCCCTGACGCGTGCACAGGTCACACTCACACTTCTGTTCACCCACTATCCTGTTCTCGCCTGCCACCCACACTCCTCCGCCCGCTGGGTGCACCTTCCCTCAGCCACCGCCACCTTGTTCCTGCCTCTGTCACCTGCCAGGAGTTGCCTGGCTCCACAACCAGGGGTTAGGAGCTGTGCCGGGCGACCAGCTGCACCAGCGACGTCCTGTTGGCCATGGAGCCCCCTCCCCTGAGTCTCAGCCGGGCTCAGGTGCCATTTCCCAGCCCCTCTTGAGGCCAAGAGCAAGCCCATGGACTGAGGCCGGGATTGTGCGTGTGCTTGGTGGAAGGCGGATGGCTGGGCCTCTGTAGCGTCTATGTCCCCAGATGTGTGCAGACCCCCCGGGATAGCCCGGGTTCTGTGCCTCCCGCCAGCCTGGATGGCCTCCCCTAGCCTGTGTGCTGAGCCTCCCGCAGGTGGGAACCACTCTGGTAAGAGGGTCTCTTTGCTGCAACAAAGTATCCTCTCTTTGTTGCAGCAAAGAGACCCTCACTCTCTGTGGCACCCCAGCGCCTGCCACGACGCCTAAAACAACACCAGTGGTAAAAATACTTCTTGATGCCTGGAGGCATGTGTGAGCTGGGCACAGGCCAAGCTTTGCCTGCAGAGCTCCCCCAGTCCTCACCACAACCAGGAGCCACAGGCAATTATCATCCTTCTGTCACTATGGGTAAACAGAGGCCCAGAGCTAAATGCTGGGCTAGGCCACTTGGCTAAAAATATTTGACCCCACACACTAACTCCAGGGCTGTTCTCTGCTATGACACTCTGTTGCTTTCCAGACTCTTGGAAATGGGAGATTCGAGAATGACTGATGATGAGTGGATGGATGGATGGGTAGCTGGGTGGATGGGCGGGTGGATGGATGGACGCAAGGATGGATGGATGGTTGGATGGACGCAAGGATGGATGGATGGATGGGTGGATGGGTGGATGGATGGGTGGATGAGTAGATGGATGGGTGGATGGATGAGAGAGAGAGAACTCAGGGCCCACTTTGCCCCAGGCTCACCTGCATCCTTGCCTGGCTCCCCAGGGTCCCTCCTGCTGTCCTCAGGCCTTACAACTCCTTCTGGACCAGCTGTCTCTGAGCTGACAGTCATTCTGTTGCTGTTGCCGATGGCGGTGTCCTCAAGGAAGCATGAACTGATATGGACTCTCTGGGCCACCTCCTCCTCAGCAGAAGGTCCGGGTTTGGGCATTCGAATTTCGAACAAAGCCTCTGGGTCATCCATGGTGGTAGAGACTATGGGTCAGCCAAAGACAGAGAAGTCAGGAGGGCTACAAGAGCAGCTTGATGGTGGCCCTGAGCCCTGACGCCCCCCACCCCAGCCTGGCTTTCAAGTTCTCCCCGGCCGGTTCTCCTCCCTGAAGCCAAGCCAGGCTCGGTCCACAGCCGAGAGCCTGCCTCCCTCAGCCCCTCTGCACACAGCCGGGCTGCCTGCTCTCTCTGCCAACCAGGTCCGCCGGCATAGATGCCACCTCCTTCTGTGCCCTTCCCCGGGATTCGAGCACCTCCACCCTCCCCGTAGCTCCAGAACACCATCTCCAACCTGTACTTAAAGTCTTCTCATGGTCACAGCCAGCCCCCAACCCCTGCCACCTGGCTCCTTTCCCATCCAAACTTCGGACAAGAGTTGCACACAGTCCCCCCTCCTCCTGACGCTCCTCTGTCACCTCAGGTCACCACAGACCCCTGTGGCTGGACCCCATGGAACTCCCCGAACTCATTCCCTTTTCTCCTTCCTGGAAACTCTCCTCCGGGCATCCCTGCTTCGCTGCTGTTTTGCCCCAGCCTGTCTCTGGGTTACCAGAGGACTTAGCCTGGGCTTTCTGGTCCCTGTGGACAGCACTCAGTAGGACACCAGGTACTCAGATGGCTCCTGCCCCCTCCTTAGATGCCATTCCAGGCTGGCCGTCTCCTCTGACCCTGCTTCATCTGGTCCATGCCTGTCGTACAGAGGACACAGTTTTCCCGGGGAGGGTGGGTGGCAGGGAGTGGGACCCCAAGTGCCGGCTCTGGAGCCCCACCTGCTCTACTGTGTAGACAGCCTCCCGGTGGAAGGAAAGGAATTTCCCATCTTGCCTCTCTCCTGGCAAAAAATGGCTCAAGTTCTGTCCAGTGGGGAGATGGATGGGGTGGGGTGGGGGCAGGCTGGGTTACCTGGGGGGCTGATTGGGGGGCTGCAGGCTGCAGGGCCCTTGGCCGGGGCACCGTTGAGGTTCATCTTGTTGCCGTGTCCCATCTGTACCCGTCTGAGCACAGACTTCTCCAAGCGGATGTCCTGGGGTCCCCAGGCTGCAGCCGGAGAGGTCTGAGATGAGGGGTCAGCTGGTGCCACTGGGGGGAGGTGGAGGGGAGCCATGGAGCCTAGCGGGGGACACAGCAACATGACCTCAGACCCCCAGCCTCTGAAGCCCCCTCCCCCCCTACACATGCAAAGTCCTGGCTGGACAGAGGAGACTGGCTTCTGAATTCTTGGTGGGTTCTATCAGATGGGAATGAGTGTTTCAGGCTATTGATGGAGAGCAGGCGGACCCAGTAGCTTGGTTAGTGTGGGGGTCCCCTGGGGTGTCCTGGGGCACTGGAAAACCCAGTCAGTGAGCACAGCCTCTGCTCCCTCACACTCTCAGTCCTCTGAACCCACCAGGGCGAGTCTCCTTGGGTGTTGGCGTATCTTTAACACTCCTGAGCTAGGGCATTCAGAGCCTTGACGTTTTCTCTTCTCGGTATTTAACTTTATGGTAAACTTCCTGGTTTTAAACTTAAGGTCAGGCTATAAAAGCTAACTTTAAAATAAATTTGAGTAGAATAGAAAGATAAGCCATTTAACTATATTAAGTAAATAATCAGACATGGGCCTGGCCCAAATTGGGGAGGGCAGAGGCCAGAGGACTACGGTTGGGGAGACATTGACCTAGATTCTAAAACAAAGTTCCTCATTTCACCGCTGAGGAAACTGAAACCCAGAGTCGGGGGTGGGTGGGGGAGGAGTCGGCTCTCTCCGGGTCACAGGGAGGATGGCAACTTTTGGGCTGATGCTGCCACTTGTGTTCCGCGGCTGCTCTGATAGGGGCCCTGTGCCCTCTTGCCCCAGTGCCCGGCAGAGAGGAGGCACTCCTTTGCAAGACTGTATTTTAACAAAAGTAGGATGTTGCTGGTAAGATGCATCCCAGTTTCTAAGATGTTAAAATGTGTGTGAGGGGTCGGTGGGGGGGAGTGTGTCTCAGAACAAACGAAGTACTACAGTGACGCCTTGGGACATTCTACTGAGGGAGCGTGAACACTGAGCTGTTTCTCATGGCAAAGTAACAGGTCCCATTGAAACCAAGGCAGAAGGTATCAGAATGAAGGGAAAGCAGGAGGGGTTTGATCCAGGCACAAAGGAAGACTTCCTCCCTCTCAGGAAGGCCACAAAGGAGGACCTTGGAGATCTGAGAGCTGCCCTTTCTCCTCAGAGCTTGAACGTCCCCCTCTCTGCTCCCACTCTGATGGAGCAGAGACCCCTACCTACAGGGAGCAGGTGTCTCTCCGAGGACTCACCGTTCTCCCCAGAGGCCGTCGGTCTCACGATGACATTCCCATGTCCAATCTGGATGCTTTCAGAGTTGCCAATGGAAATGTGGTTATTGGGTCCATTCTGACAGATCATGTTGATTGGATTTTTCTGGTAAATTATTGCAGGGGCCGGATTCCTTCCTCCCAAGTCTGCAAAGTCATACTCCACTCAAGCCCTCTGCCCTCCCTGGGGGTCGGGGGTTCCAAATACCAGGGAGCAGCAACCAAATCTCCGGCAGAGTGTGTTAACACCCAGACGCCCCCATGTCCACCCTGAGCGTCCTCGGTCAGGAGGTCCAAGGCGGGACCCAGGAACCGGGGTGTGTCACAAGACCCCCCCGGCTGTCCAAGGTGAGCCTTGCTTAGATGTCCCTAGGGCAGTCACCCTGCCTGTGTGTCCTCTGCCACCCCCGGGGGGATCGTGGGAGCCTCACCACCCACCCCATCCTCTGTCCCTGTCGCCGTGAGGCATCCCCTGACCACTGGGCTCCAGGACTCCTCTCCTCTTCACGAAGACTGTGAGGGGGCTGACCATGGGCTGTTTCTGGCCACGGGATAACCTCCCTTTGGCTCACATGGCACTTTGAAGAAGGGGACTTTCCACCAGTGTTTAAAACCTGGCGGCTGCCGTGTCATCCCGCCTGCGATGCGGAGCCCCTCCCCGCCTCGAGCGCCGTGAACTTGTACATCATCCCGCAGGCCACGTGAGCACCTGCCTGGGGCTCCCCCGGCTCCACCGCAGGGCCACGCCCCGCCTTTGTGGGACCTCAGCTCTTGTGCCTTGTTGGGGGCCTTCCTCCATAAAAAAATACTCAAAATTACCGTGTTTGACAGGGTTGGATAAAGGCAAATGTCATCGACACCGGAGTCATGATTAACTCGTCTTTTTTTTTTCTGATTTTAAGAGGAATTAGAACAGGGTCGTGGACCCTAATGCTAGGGCCTGTGCCTGCTGCACCTGAGGGAGACGTCACCCAGGCCCCCACCCTTTGGGTGTCTGGGTCCAGCCTTCTCTTTCGGCAGCTTCACAATTCCAGGTTGGGCAAAGTGCTGACCAAACTGTTAGCAAACTCGGGCTGAGCCCCGCATCCCAGGGCAGCTATAGTTAGGAGCGGGACACCTTTGCTCCCGGCCCCTTGCCTTCGGCAACTACAGCCTCAGGTCACTCCTCCAGGAAGCCCTCCCTGGATACTCCCACCAGCACATCCACCTTCTTGGTACCTCCTTCTAGGGACCCATCAGCAAGGTCACCGCAAGCTTCGGTGAGGGTCTGACAATGAACCTGGGGCTGGCAAAGCGCCGGGCAGGGCGCCCACAAGCATTGGATGCTATGGTTTCTCTTCCCGCCCTGCCCCATCCAGGCATGGGTGGCAGGTGAGGACCTACCTGGCCGATAAACTGCCCATGTACTTGACTTCTCATCCAAGTCCAGAAGGTGCTTCCTCCTCATGGCGTACAAGTCTGGGTTGACTTCTTTCGCTGTCTTCTTTCCCAGCTTCTGGGAGATGGTCAGGGCCTTACAGGGCCCATGGGTTACCAGAATCCTGTAGATGTCTTCCTCTGGGAGGCAGGGCAGTGGGTGGAGAAGGAGGAGCCCGGGTTTGAATCTCCTCCGCTGCTCACTAGCGCTGTGACCTTGGGCGACCCAGACCCCCTATGCCCTATGGCCCCATGGGAAACGTGTGGCTGTAAGAACAGCGCCGCTCAGTGGCTGTTCTTGGGGGCAGAAAAGACACTTGCTCGCCAGACGGTGCCGGGCACAGGGCAGGCACTCGTGGCAGGTGCAACCACGGATCAGGGAGCCTGCCCAGCCATCTAGCTGCTTCCACTGTGCTGACTGAGTCCTGCCTCTTTGTGGGCTCCTCTGGGGGGACGGGACAAGAGTAACATCACAAGTGGCCAAGGAGGGTTGGGGCGAGTGGGCTGCTTACGCTGTTTAGTGAGCTGACGGCCAGTTTCCTCTGGAACTGCAGCCACGTCCTGCTGGAGCCGCTCTGCTAGAGGAGAGAGCAGCGGGGGGCATGAGGGGCGGCAGAGGGGCGGGGACCCCACGGGGCAGAGGTGGGCCGCTCCATGGTGACCCCGGTGCACCGGCGATCGGGACTCAGAGTCTAAACAAACCTGCCTTCCAGCCTGCCCGGCTGCTCTCCATGCCCCCGGCTTCGCTGCTAACTCACGCCTCTGGGCCGAGACGGTCATCCCCCCATGCGCAGGCCAGGGAGCGCCTGCCGAGCGCCAGCTCTGGGACCCCCACTCAAAGCCAAGTCTGTTCTACTCCCATCCCCACGTGGCCGTCATCCGTGGCACTCCTCCTGCTCATGCTCTGCTGAGCGCTTGCTGGGTGCGGCCATGAGGCCCTCCCCTCCTCGCCACCCCAGATCTACAAGGCGTGGCCACAGGGTGCCACGCACCCTTGAGAGGTAGAGCCCGTATTCGGGGAGCCCATGTTCGAACCCAGGCCCGGAGCCCGCGTGTCCGCTGCCAGGATTGCCTGTGCTGGGCCCTCCGCCCCGCTCCCTCCTGGCGGGCAGGTTACCCTGGCTGGGCCGGACCGGCTCTGCGGGCTCCACTTCTCTGGTCCCACCCTGGCCCAGGCCCCACGTCGCCAGGCCTTCCAGGGAGACTTTGGACTCCTTCCTCATCCGGTAGAGGACTTGGTTGAGTTTCTTCTTGGGCACTTGGCATTCCTTTGCCAACTGGACAGACTTCACGGGGGAGCCAGCATCCCTCAGCACCTGCAGGATCCTCTGCTCTAGGTCTGGGAGGAGGAGAGAGGGACAGAGAGGGAACTGACTCCTTCCCGGATGGAGCCTGGGCTGGAAGCACCGGGGCAGGGGAGGCACCCCCCGGTGAGGGGTCCAGGGCAGAGGGAGGGGCGGGGGCCCGAGCAATGATACCACTGCTCGGGGATGGAGCCAGGCGGCCAAATGACCTTGGCTGCACAGCCCAGGGACCAGAGGAGGTACCCCAGCCTTCTGAGTATCCCTTGCCTGGTGTGAGCCCCTGAGGGCGAGCAGGGGAGGCTCAGCCGTCAGACCTCCCCAGAGCAGAGGGATGTAGAGGGTGGCAGGGTGGGCTAGATTGAGGGCAGAGAGCAAGAAGTAGGGGGAGGCAAAGTGCCTGCCTGGGAGGCCTGCTGTCTCCACCTCCCCCCTGGTGCCTTCCCCTCCTCGTGGGCTCTCCACCCACATCAGGGGCGCATCAGCTCATCCAAGCCAGGAAGCTAAGGACACGCAGAAACAGATCTTCCTCCCTGATGCCCAGTTACAAGACAGCCTTGGAAACCTCATTCCTGGCTCTCTCGAACCTTTTCTTCTCCCTTCCATGCCTCCACCTTCCGATTCTTCATCACCGATTCCCAGACGACCGCGGTCGGGATCCCTCCGGCCCACCCTCCCCTCGGCAGCCAGAGCTTGCTCCCGAGGGCCAGCCTGCCATGCTCCTTCCAGCCCGTTCACCCCTGGGCCTTTGCACACTCTGCTGCCTCTGTCAGGAATACTCTCCCCCCTCTCCACCTGCCCAGCATCTACTCAACCTCCAGGTCTCACTCAAACACCATCTCTCTTGGGGAGCCGTCTTGGGTGCCCCTGAGTGTGTGTGTGTGTGTCGGGGGGGGGGTCCCTGCAGAAGGTCTCCAAGGACCCCCCGCTGTGATTGCCGGGTTCCTTGTATTATCTTTGGTGTCTAGCACAGTGCTGGGCACACAGTAAATGCTCAGGAAATAGCATTTGAATGAACACGTGTCTGAGTGGGTCTGCCCAGCACAGGGACAGGTGTCTGTCCAGATGACCCAGGGCGGGGCCTGGGCAGCTCCTTCTGGGTCATTATATCCCCACCTGAGGTTAATGACCCTAAGTAGAATCCCAGAGGCTGGAGAAGGAGCTCTCTGAACGACCCCTGTTCCTCTCAGGCACCCACAAACCCAAGCCAGTGGCTCTTTGGGGAGCCGAGAACAGGGCACACACAGTGCCTGGGGAGCTGGAGGGAGCCCCGCGGGCGGCAGCCCAGCCTCTTGACAGGAAACATCTGCTCCCAAGAACAGGAGGGAAATGTAAAGCAGGATCCTTCTGGGGAAGACCCGGGGCCCCTTGGCTGCCCCCAGAGGTGACCTCTCACCTTCTGGGCTTTCCCTAGGGGGGGGGAGGGGTTATCCACTGTCTGGCCCTGCAGCTGGGCTCTGAGGCTCGCCCTGTGACCAGGACGTGTTCGTCCTTGCTGGGTGCAGGTGAGGCTCAGTTAGACCGCCTAGGGGCCTCTACCCCTTCACCGACCTTGGTGGGTGGGATCCCCCTCCCATCAACAGCGAGCTTGACTTTGCCTTGTCTTGAAAAGAGTTTTGATTCTCGAAAAGCCTGCCCCTGGGTGAGCGCCTTTCCCTCCCTCCTCCACCACCCACCTGACCCCAAAGGAGCCGAGGGGTCGTGGGGTCGGAGATCAGAGTGAGGGCCGAGCGCATAGGGCTGGCGGGCTGAGTCTTCAGGCTGGTGCGTCTGTAAACGGGAATTTGTAAAACGGACGAGGTGTAAATGACAGGTTGGCAAGGCACACCTGGGAGGGAGAAGTTAAATTCACCAGCTGAGTGACAAGTACTTTCATGTCCCCCTCATGGAAATACAACAGAAACCGGGGATGATCCCGAGCCCTGGGGGCACTCTGCAGGCACCCTTCCCCAACACCCCACCTGACCTCTTTTCTGTTCTCTGACTATGGTTTGAGCGCCTACTCTGCCATCCGTGGTATCTCTCTGTGCCTCACTTTTCCCACCTGTGAACTGGGGATGAGAGCAGCTACCTCCATGATTATAGTGAGGAATAAACCAGCTAATGATGACAAAACAAGAAGAAAAAACCAAAGCCACCCTCAACCCACAGCCCCCAGGCTCTCTAGAATACACAGCTCGCTTTTCTTGGGTTTTCTTCCAGGAGCCAAGTGTTATCTGTTGTACGGGGGAAACGCAGTCTCGCATATCTGCCTCTGTTCGCATATCGCATATCGCATATCTGTTGTTCCTTAAAATGAGTGTGAGGTCAGGTCTTCAGACCCCAGTGTCAGCGGTGTCGCCCAGGGTCCCCCTTGTAGGGCCTCAGCACTGTGCTTGCCCCCCGAGGGCTCCTGAAAGGTGTTCGAGGTGCTCAGGGCAGAGGCGGCCTCCCCGACCAGACCCTGGGTTCCCCTCGGCTCCCGCAGCCACTGTGCTTTGGGACACTGTCAGCTATCATTGCTGTCGTCTAACTGAGGAAAGGAGCTGGAAAGAAAAGTGCAAATCCCACTGGGAGCATCTACTGTCCCTTAGAAGGAAAAAGTACCTGTTTCATCAGGGTCCCCAGGGGCCTGGGACATCCTGGCTGTAGAGGCTGGGAGCCTGGAGACGTGGGAACCGTGGCAGGCGTCGGCAAGGTGGCTTGGAGAGGACAGGCTGGGAGGAGGCCAGGTGTCCTTGCTTGGCTGGGTGTGGTGCTCCCACAGCTGTGAGGGGACGCATCAGGGGGTGGGTGTTTGCTGTTCACACTCCAGAAAAAAGCCTAGTCAGCCTGACCTGACCAGCTTTCTGGGGGAAAAGAAAACGAAACTCCTGTGTGTGGCCTCAGAAAAAAAACTGAAAGCAGAAGTGATGAGCGAGGGCCTCTGAGTACGTGTGGGTTGAAAGAGGCTGAGCTTGGCAAGACCAGAGCATTCTCTGGAAGCGCGAGGCTTCCCTGACTTTCTGGGCGCTCGCCACTGCCCACCCTGATCCCCACATGTAGGCTGAGGCCCCTGGTTGGGGGTGGCTGGGCCGCTGCATCGTCTGCGCGTGTCAAAATCAGTCTTTTTAGTGAGCACCTGCTATGTGCTTTCTAATCTACGTGCTTTTCCATTTCCAAATGCCCCTCCGACCCCCCTTCAGTGCAGGGGCTGGTACGATATCTTTTCTCAGAGGGGAAACTGAGGCTTAAGTCATGAGGTCACTTGGCCGAGGCTGGGTTCTAACTCAGCCCACAATTTACTGGCTGCCTGACTTTGGGCAAGTTTGTAAGCATATTTGTGCCTCAGTTTCCTCATCTGTGAAATGGGGCTAATAAAAGTAGCTACATCAGGAGGTCGGGAAGAGGACTGAAGGGGGTCATCCAGTTGAACAGTCTGACCAGACCACCCCTGCAGTGCCATCTCCAGCCATGAGCACAGCAGGCACCCACATACCTGGAAAAAGGACCTATCCCTTCCATGTAGTTTCAAGGGGCTCCTGACCCCCAAGTAGGTCAGAGCCACCGTTCTTTACCAGGTAACAGAAGGGGGAACCGAAGTCTACGGTGGTGAAGGGCTTGGGGCCAAGCAGCCAGGAGGGTCACCAACTAGCCCTGGAAGTCCCCGGGCTCAAGGTTCCAGCCTCAGATGCCTGGGGAGGATCTCCACCTTGGAGGACTTTGCCTCAGCTCTTCTGCAAAGGGAGGGGCTCGCCCATCCGGAGCAGTGTTTGCAGAACGGGCAGTCCTGACGCCGGGTCCCCACCCAGGCCACTTTCAGCCCGGAGTCTGGGGGCGGGGCGCGCATCGCAGGTGAGCTGACGCGCATGCGCCCCCCCACCCCCGCGGCCACATCCGACAGCTCAGAAGCAACAGAAAACCGCAAGGGTGTTTTGTTTCTGTTTAATGTAAAAATGAGAAAACGTGCTTCTCCCTGTGCATTGTCAATATCCATTTCAAACGTGCCGGGGCTGTTGAGGGAGACAGTGGAGGGGCACCCAGGGAGGGGTCTCGGGCTGAGCCCCCAGTGGGAGGCTGGGGGGGGGGGCGCGGCGTCCTGGGACTGGCCACCAGGTGGCGCTCGCTCATCAACCTGGACCCCAGGGCGGCTCGCGGGTCTCTCTGATGCCGCCCCCATCACCACCCTCCTTGGGAAACCCCTGACTCCATCTGGCCCCATTCCCGGGCTGCTCCCCATCCTCCCTGGCCTCTCGAACTCAGCACGCTGCCGGCCTCTTCGTGTGGAGGTCGGAGGCTCTGGCTTTGACCCAGGTGTCCCCTCGGCTTACAGGTTAGGCTGAGACTCGGGCTTAATCCTGAGGGTCAAATTCATTTCTGGAAGGGCCGCTCGTGCTTCCGTGGTGGTGGCCGGCACCCTCGTGGCCTGTGTCTGGACAGTTTTGGATGGTCCCTTTCTGCCCCTTCATGCCCCTGTCCCGCAGCGTCCCCATCCCCACTTCCCCGCCCCCATCCTGAAGCCACGCGGGGCTCGCACACTGGCTTCGGAGCCTGCAGCAGGAACCACTAGGTTGGGAAGGCCAAGTGCCCCTGGGACCTGGACAGGGTTCTGACTCGCCTTCTTCTCCAGGCAGGTCCCAGCTGCAGACCTGCCCCTCCCTAGCTGTGTGTCACCATCTCTCTGGGCTCTGGTTTCTTTAACAATAAAACAGAGATAATAAACAAGAAAAAGCCTGCCTTAATCAGAGCTCATGAAAGTGGCAAAAGTTGGAAAATGTGACACAGTGCATCTGTACAAAATAAGTTTAGACGCTAGAGACAAACAAACAAAGCCCTGAAGCGTTCCATAGCATTCCATCCCAGGTCTGGAGTTTATGGAAGCCACACACCTGCTGGGAGAGTCTCACCATGCCGAGTGGGATTCCCACTTTTATTTTATTTTTTTTTAAAGATTTTTATTTACTTATTTGACAGACAGATCACAAGTAGGCAGAGAGGCAAGCAGAGAGAGAGAGAGAGAGAGAGAGAGAGAGGAGGAAGTAGGCTCCCCGCTGAGCAGAGAGCCCGACTCGGGGCTCAATCCCAGGACCCTGAGATCATGACCTGAGCCGAAGGCAGAGGCTTTAACCTACTGAGCCACCCAGGCACCCCAGGATTCCCACTTTTAAAGATTTGGATTCTCTTACATTTCATTTCTTAATTTAAGAGATTTTGAAGGTAATTTTGACTATAACGATTAACTTTGACCCAAATATCAGTGGCTTAAACAATGCAGATGCCTTTTTCTTTCTCCCATAACAGTGGGGTAGACTGTCCAGGTTTGGTGTGGCCCAGTGTGGTGTTGAGACCCTGGCCCCTTCTATCTTGTTTCTCTGTCATTTGTGGCCTTCATTTCCAGGTTGGACTTATGTTGTAGGATGACTGCTCAACTCCAGCCATCAATCTGCATTCCTTCCAGCAGAAAGGAGGAAAGAGAAGGGCAGGTAGCTCCCCTTTAAGAACACTTGTCAGTTGCACACACATTTTACTGACATCCCAGTAGTACCATGGCCAGCAAGGAGGGTGGGGAAAGATGGTACTTATCCTGGGCCACAATGCACTGAGCTAAAATGGGGGTTTTATTACTTTGAAATAGGAGACAATAGGTATCGGGGGATACCAAGCTGTAGAGAATTTCGAGAATCTGTTTCGAGATTCTGTTTTGAGAATCTGTTTCGAGATTCTCGAGAATCTGTTTTCTCCATTTCGAGAATCTGTTGCTCCCCCAAGGAAGGAGCATGCCAGTATGTCAATTCACGGGAGCCTGTTGATAGAGCAGTTTCGAGGCTGAGTGCAAACCAGTGTCCACATTCTCAGAGCCTCCTGTCTAGTGTGGAAGGCAAAACAGGAGAGGAAGTGAGTAGGTGGCTCCCTACTCTGCCGGGGAAAGACCCCAAAGGCCACAGTAGTTCCAAGTTGGGGCCACTGCCTGCTCAAGCCCAGATCTCTTTTTGCCTTGGAAAGCACATTCCTTTTTCATGGTTTGTGTTTTTCTGGAAACTATTAGAACTCGCCACCCAAACCAGATGATAATTACATGTTACTGATCTCCAGTATTTACAGCTCTCTCTCCCTTTTAAAGAAGAGATATTTTTACTGCGCATTGTGTTGGCAAAACCCAGTCTCCTTCCTACCAAGCAGCCTGGATATTATTTTCACATTTTCTCTGTGAATTCACCTCGGGGGAGAGAGTAGAAAGGTCTGAAGGCACCAAATGTGGGTAATAATGTGTCTTCGGTCAGGGGCAAAGATCAGAGAACGAGAGGTGGCCCGAGGAGAAGGAGTGCACGCTGTCTCGAGAGCTATCAACAGTGGGCGAGGAACAAAGACCAGGGAAAGCTGCTTTGTCAAAGGCAGCAGGACCCGCTGTGGCAGCCCCCCTACCAACCCCCGCAGAGACCTGCCTTGGCTCTGTTCGCTGCCCTTTAAGGCAGAGCTCAGAGGGCTTCCCTTGGTCATCTGTGTCCACTGCAGCTGAATGGACCTGGGGTTCTGGTCTAGCACCCCTACTTTTTAGCTGCAGGCCTGGGAGCAAGTCGTTAGTCTTTTTGAGCCTCCGTTTCTCCCTTTGGAAAAGGAGATCAAAGCAGCACCTACTTCTGGGGTGACTGCAAAAGTTAAATGAGATCATGCACCTAGGTCCTACCAGAGCACTGAGCGCGTAGTATGTGCTCAGTAAGCAGGAGCTAGTCATCATCACTGCATCCTCCATAGCTGTCCCCCTCTGACATGACAAAGCAGTCCCGTTTCATCTGGTCTTTCACCAAATAATGTTTCGTGCTTTCTTTATGGGCAAGAAGTGGGCAAGGGGTGAGGAGGTTGGCCAGCACCAGGCTCTTTCTCTTCCTTCCCCACCACTGACACCCTGTAGAAAGCCCTTCCCCACATCCCAATGGATGGCTTGAAATGACTTTCCATCGAAGTTTTATTTTTATGATCAAAAGACAGGTGAGGCCTGGATGACATTTGCTACAGCTCTCTGCACACCTTACTCCTCCTGGGAACTGAGGCAGGGTGGAGGCGGTGCGGGGTGGTGAGGGGGGTGAACTGGCTGGAAAGGTGACTGGGGAGGATTTGAATCCAGATCAAACGACCACAGAGCCCTGACCCCATGCTTTGCCCTCTTCCCGGCACCTGCTCAAGTCTGTAAAGAGCAGGCAGAAGTCTAACGATGAATTTAAAAAAATTCATTTCAAAACTTGTTCGCTCAATTAAGTTGGATGCTTTTAAAGACAAATTTAATTATTTTGAGTTCAATAAAAGCCTTTTAATAAGATGAACATCATGATTTCAGGCCTCCACTTTCAGGCTTATCAGTCCCGGCGAGGTGGGGACCGAAAGGGAGGGAGGGAAGCGGGGGCGAGGGCAGGGAGGGAGAGGCGGTGCGAGCGGGCGCACGCAGATGCGCGCACCCGTACCCGGGAGGGATATTTATTTTAAAAATCTATTCGCACATTTAAATCCATCATTTGTTCCAAATTATTTGCGGAGCTTATAATGTTTTGTTTTATTTTTAGAAGCCGTTCTTTTACTTCGGTACAACTGCACCAAGTGTTACAGGAAACGCGACGCCGAGCTGGCACGGCTCGCTGTGTGTTCTGTCTCCCCTGTTGGCGCTAGTCTTCCTCGCGGCGAACGCTCCGTCTAAGCCTGCGGCGGCGACAAGAAGCCAGACACCCATGCTGAAGTAATTTCAACAAATATCAACTCAAAGCCGACTTGAAGTAGCCAAAAATGTCAGGGCTGCCTTCCCAGCCCGGTGCAAAGGGAGCCTGCAGGGTATGCACGCCCCAGAGCCCGGCTGGGCTCCGCGAGGGCCGCCTTCTTCCAGTTTCCACGCCTTCACGGGGCCGGGGAAATGGCAGCTGCTGCTTCCAGCTGCCGAGCCCCGAACCCCTTCTTCTGGTGAGTCCCCCTCACTTTCCTTTAGCGAATCGCTGCTCTCCCTTCTCGGTGCAGGTGGATGGCAGGGAGCTGGCCCTGCCTCCAGGTGCAGGGTGGGGCAAGTGACTGAAACCTGGCCAATCAGAGCCCGGCTTTCCCCACAGCTGCAGGGATTGGCTCAGTGAAGGGCACGTGACCCAGTCCAGGCCAATGGAATTCAATTCTGGGACTTTTGCTGGAAGGACAGGAAGCTAATTTCTTCCCACTTGGTTGAGGGCAGAGAGAAGGAAGCTGGAGAGACGGTGGGCGTCAGGGGAGGAGAATCTGTTTGAAAGGGAGGTCGGTGAGGGACAGAGCAGCTGGTGGTGCAGACAGACATCTTCGTGATGTCATGGTGGGCCCATCCGGACCTGGCAGCAAGTGGTCCAGCCCTGCTCTACCTGTTGCTTAGCAGTTGCAAGAGTCAACAAGTCCCTCTTTTGCTAAGGCCAGCCTCAGTTGGGCTTGGCTCACTTATTAGAGGAAGAAATAGCGGATTCCAGGGCATGGCTCTGCGGGGCTGTGCGGCGGCGCTGCTGAGTCTCCTGCTGGCTTCTGCTCACGCAGGCACCTGGTTCGCTCTCTCCCCTCCCTTTCTCCCTAACATCTCTGGACTTGAAATCCTGCCTCCCCTCACCCTAACAGCACAGTTTCCCACCCTTGCAGTATTGTGTTGTGATGCCAGTCTGCGAGTCTCTCTCGAAAACCAAAAGGTGGGCTCCTTGGGGTCAGAGGTTAGGCTCTGTGCGCTGACATCCTTGAGCAGTGCCCAGCGTGATGCTGTGCTTAAAAATAATTAAAAAACAAAAAATAAAAAATCAGATGAGAGACGGGACCTCCCCAAACACAAGGGCGACTTCAATCAAGAACTTGACACGGTGCTGGGCACCTAGTAGGTGCTCAACAAATATTAGACATTCTGAGTTCCGCCTTTATTCTGGACTCATTCAGTTTTATCAGCTTGAGCTGAAGTCGAAGGTGTGGGAGGGTCTCCTTTTCAACCCAAGACATCCTTCACAACTACCTCACAGGCACTGCCATCAACCCTTTCTACAGATGAGGTGACTGAGGGCCAGAAAGGACAGTGACCACTAAGGAGAGGCACTTGGGCTGTGGAACAGCACCACGGTGTCCCACTGCCAATACCGAAGAGTAGTGAGTTCTCTGGGTTTTTCTTTAATTTTCCTTTTTTTCCTTTTCTTCTTTCCTTTCCTTTTCTTTCTATCTCTTCCTCTCTCTCTCTCTCTCCGAGATTTTCCCCCACCAGAGAGAGGAAACAAGTAAGATAGATGTGTGCCTCAAGTCCCTGATTGTAGGACTCTGTACTCCAGAAGCTTGCAGAACTGTGGGGATGAGGCCAAACACTGGGCATCCCTTGAGAATTAACAGTTTGGGCTGATTTTTTTAAAAAAACCTTAACCAGGTGTCAGATGGTTCTAAATATGAGTTACTGTTCGGGGCACTGTGGGTAACCCACTCAGATCCTCCGGGACCCTTTTAGGTTCCTTTTCCCCCTGCCCCGGCATCCACGGGCATTACCAAGGGCCGGTACCTGGGAACATCCTCTGGGAACACCCCTGGGGCTTGTGACACTCCCCCGCTGCTACACTCTGACACACACGAGCCAGGAACATGAGTCTACTTCTCACCCAGAAGCACCTTATACGCTAGAGGTCTCCACAGGTCCCTTTGGGATCTTTGGGAGCTGGCTGAGGTGGGGACTTTGCCTAAAGTCGTCCCTATCCTGCTTCGTTTTTCCTCTTCCCAATTCCCATTTCCCTTGGGAGCACACCCTTGATGTATCCCTTTATACAAATTCACGCTTCAATGTTTACTTCTGGAAGCGACCCACCTTGGGCAGTTTCTTTCTTGCAGAACTTATCAGAGCTTTTAGCATGCTATAGAGAATGATTTTTCCAAGAGGGAGGAAAAATAGGTAATATCTTGCAAGTTCTCTTAACCCTAATTAATAAAAGGGGTGGGTTGATTTTAACCCTGTTTATTAGAACCACCTGCCTGAGCTAGTGTTTTCACTGGGCTCCCCGGATGCTGCCTGAACTGAGACAGAGGTCTAGGGAATTGCTCAAGGCCCCCAGCAACTCATCAGGTTTCTTCCATCCCGCTAAATGGGCCCCAGGAGCGTTGCTGAGAGCGGTGGGGGACAGGGGAAGTCAAGATGGCCAAAGAAGTTAAGAAAGCCTCATTCCAAAGAATTGTAAAATTTATTGTATAAGTATTGCAGCTTTTCAGAATGTCATCATTGCCACTAATGATTATTGATACACAACAAGCGATTTCATCAGGCCTGTGGATTGGCATCCAAGTACAGAGTCTTATGCAGCAGCAACGTGGGCGCAGCACCCAGCGTGCCACGGAGAATTTACATGAGTTGAACTTGAACAGAACTTGGGGAACAGGGCTGCAAAGGAGAGCGGCTCCAACGCCAAGAACGCAACGTAAAAGCGTGCCGTCAGCACACCACCATGGAATCAGGCAGGCAAACGAGAACATGTCCTTCTGGGCTCTATAGATACAGCAAGATTTGAAGCAGTTTCCAGAAAAAAACAAAGACAAAACAAAACAAACAAAACAAAAAACACTTTTATTTTTCCTTATCACTGGGATGTTTTGTGGATCTGGAAGCTTTGTGCGCATGTAGAAAGCAATTTGTGAAACATACAATGCACGGAGACGAGGACAGGGCATGGACTCGGTTCTCGCCCTGCCCTTGTGTTCGCTAGACATTGGGGGTGGGGGTGGGGGGAGTTTAGCTCTTTGCAAAGAACACTGGGCTTCGGGGCAAGGGTGGGACAGGGATGGCTCTCAGGGTCTGTGGAGACCTGGCCTTTGTCGGGGGAAATGCTCTTCCTTGGGAGGAAACATGATTGAGAAGCAGGGAAACGAGGACTAGAGGAAGCCCAACCTGGTCCCCCTCCAATCAGCTACTGCCGAAGACCCCAAACTTTTTAACTCGAAAAGGATCTCCTCAGGGGTGCTCAAAGCCTTTTTAAAGATAATGGCACGACAGTCAACATCTAGAGGAATGAGTGAAGCCACAGCTCTGGGGTCCAGCAGAGAAACCGAGAGCTTAGCTCCAACAGTTGTTTCCAGAAACACACCCCACCGGTTTTCTTGGGATGCGCCCTGACTTTGACTAGCTGCTCTGCCATGAACCCCTGCAACTGGCATCGGCATGGCCCGGAGCCCAGGGGCGCCGCAGCATTGAGCCCTGATTCCTGGGGTACAACCGGAGGGGCGTGTTCTGCCCTCAAGCCAGCTGAGGTCAGGAAGCCACTCCCCCGCCTCCTTCCGAACGCACCTCCAAGTGACAGGATTCAGAGTTTGGCTCAAGAGGACCTCGGGAACGCTTGGGGCTGCCGCTACCCACACAACCGAGAGCCACTTCTGGGCTGACAACTCCCGCGGGAGTCAAACACAGTATTGGATGAGAGGGTGGAGGGCAGGAACAGGATCGCCCGACGGAGCCAGGCACATCCCCCGTGGAGGGCAGGCGGGGCAGGACACAAGAGGGCAACGGGGACATTTGAGAAGCAGCAGCAACCCTTTGTTGACCTCGAGTAGGAAGGCCAATCCCTGGGTGATCGTGTCACTGCCCAGGGATGCCCCCAACTGGTGGCAAGAGAGCCCTGCTTCCTTTAAGGCACTAGGCAGACTCTTCACATAAAGATACAGTTTTTAAAAATTTTTTCTATAAATGTGTCCCTGTACCTTTTAGGACAAATTATACCGATTTCTCTGCACTTCCGCAAACAATCCTCTTTGAGAAGCCAAGTTTAGGCTGAAGACCCCCACGGAGATGCAGGTTTCATTGTCAAAGTATAAGAACTTTCTGCCAAGCTGGTCAACAGGCGCTCAGACTCTCCGTGTTTATCTGCTGGTCACCATGTTTCTGAAAATGTATATATAAATAGAGTTCAAAGGGTCAGAACTTCAAAAACGGTTCTCAGGGTTTTTAAGTCATAAAAAAGTTGCTTAAAAACAAGAGTTATTGCCCTTAAGCCTCCTCTGATGTTAGTCCGCTAGTTAGCAGTCTGCCAAAACGAAAAGACAGCTAGCTCTGTGCTGTCTTTCGAAAGGGGTTGGACGGGGTGCTGCTCTTCCATTTGGGGGGGGGTCACCCCATGGAATGTGAACAAGTCCTCAGTGGGAGGAAGGGGCTGCAGCTCCAGCCACTGTCCCTGGTAGATCCTAAGGGACCCCCCCCCAACTCCCCCATCCCGCCTGTCACCACCGCGCACACACGTGTGCCGACTCACGCGTCCTCGCCAGCACACCGTCACCAAGGGGTCCTTCCACACTGAAATCTAAACAGTAAAATCCTGGTATCTGCTAGAGAGGCTATGAAAACACAGACAGATAAACACAGCAAACGTGATTGTTTCCACGGGGAGAGGGGATGAAAATGCAGGAGAGCAGAAGGTCAGGAATTCTGCTTTGAAAACATAAAGCACAGGTTTGACTGTTTCTTTTGTGTTAACCCTTTTTCATATCCCGGGAGAAATCTGGGCATGTCGCTTTCTCACCTCCGGTTTTCCGTTTGGTGGCCCGTTGAGTGAGAATGGCTACGTAAAGAGAAAGACAGGGATGAGGTCAAGTTCCTAATACTTTGGGCCTTTCTGATCTGCCGGGGGCGGGGGGGGCTCCACCGACCTCAGCGGAAAAATCCTGGAGCCAACCCGATCACCCCAAAGCACTCCATACAAAGCAGCCACCCGAGCCCCTCTTGGAGCTAGAGAGGGGCACCTCAGCCCCTTCCCAGGGTGGGGTGGGGGTGGGGCTTCATGCTTAAAGAAACAGGAAGAAAAACTAAATTCTTCAGTAAGTTTATTTTCATCTCAGGAAATGCAAAGCCACCACCTGGAATTTGGTGCCGAAGAGTAACTTCCCTATCTCATCTGCCATCCGAAGGCTGTTCTGGCCCGGAGGGGGACAACAGGTCTCCTCCGATGGGGGAATGTATAACGAGGTAATAACCTATCGCTAGCCAGAAGCTTCCGCGTCACAGGAAAGCAGCCCCCTCTGGAAGCTTCTCCAAACTCCGTGTAGAGCCCACCCTCTGCCTGACGTAGACTGAAATTTTGACATTTCTCCCTTAAAAGTCTCGACAGACGTGATAGAAGTTTCCATCAAACAAGCACTGACATATTTATATTAAAAAATAGTGCAAAAGCTCAACATTTATATAAATAACTCTAAACCCCTGCTTTGTACTTTTTTTTTCTTTACAAGGTAATACACGCTTTCTGAGTTGGCACTCCAAAATTGCCATTTTTTTTTCTCTTCTAGTTCAGAAAACAACTTTTTTTTTTAATAGGCCTCTTCTAATACAAAAATACTCCTGCCCTCACAATACAGTTTCTTTTATTTTATATATATTTATATATATAATATTGCAGATCTTTAAACAAAGGTTTTGTGCAAATATGTCTTTAAAGTTAAGTGAAATCATCATAAACAAAAGAAAAGAAGCATTCACGCACGCAGCTCAACTAGAAACATAAAAGACTAGGGTAGATTTTGTGGGGGGGGTTTTCTCTTTTGCCTTCAAGACACAGCTCAACGAAGAAACGTGGTTTTTTTGCAAGCTTTCTTAGCTTGTGCATTCAGACCAGACAGAACATGTAAATATTTATACACAGAGAGAGGGGGAGAGGATGGTGACGCGCCGAACGTTGTGGGTGCCGCCCAGTCCTCCTCTGTCTTCTCGTTTAAGAGGTGTGGAGTGTTTCACCTTTTACCTCCTGCTGCCCCAGCCCGGGATTCCTAGAGAGGGTGCCCTTTCTGTTTCTCCTTCTCTTTGCTCCAGGCAGCTGTGCTCTCCAGGGGGGCGATGTGCGCGTGGTGGAGCCGGGTCCCCTCCAGCAAGGAGGGCGGCCCGCTGCTCTGCTGGTGCTGGAAGGCGGGGGACCCAGGGTAGTGCCCGATGACCTCGCTGTAGGTGGGGGGCGGCCCCTCCATGCGCCCGCCGCCCCCATAGCATGTGGCGCTGATGCCCGAGTTACTGCTGGGGGGACAGGGGCCGCCCAACATGGCATTGTCCATCAGGTCGCTGTCGAAGATGGTTCTGTTCGGGGGCGCGCGCACCGACTCCCGGTTCAGCTCTAGCTGCTGCTCGGGGTCCCGCAGCTGGAGGGTGCAGGGGCCCTGGTACGGCGGGGGCTCCTCCCCGTCCGACAGCGAGATGGTGGGCGGCAGGTCAATCTCGTGCTGCAGGTAGGGGTACGTGGGCTGGAAGCGGTGGAAGCGGTCCCGCTGCGTGAAGGGGGGCACAGCCAGACGGTCGGTGGGCCTCGGAGGGGCATAGACCTGCGGCTGGAGGGGGCAGAGCAGAGTGAGGGCCCCACAGAAGCAGGACCCGAGGCGGGGGTGGGGTGGGGGTGGAGGTGGGGTTTCCGGCTGCCGGACTCTGCTCTCTGCGGGAGGGAGAACCTGCAGCAGTGGGCACCGCTGAGCGGGGAGTCCAGCCCTGGCCCGCCGCTGGGGAGCCCCGGCTAGGAACATCATGACGGAGCTGAAATAGAGGCAACTTTTGTCTTCCACGTGCAGACACCAGGGTCCGCTCCCTGCGGGCAGGGCGCAGGTAACATCGCCCTGCGGAGGATCCGGGCAGCCAAGGACAGTGCCCTTCAGAGAAGGGCACAGGTGTGAGCCCAGCAGCCATAGGAGGCACTCTGGCTTGGAAAGGGGACCCCGTGGGCAGATGGCCTCAGGCATCCATCTCAGCACCTTGGGGGACAGGCAGGGAGGGGACCGGAGGCGGCGCAGGGTCTCACCTCTGGGATTCCGTTGCCCGACACTGTGCTCTCTGAGGGCCAGAGGCATCCTTCCTGTGTGGGGAGGAGAGGAGCTGGGTCAGTGGGAGGAACAGAGGAGGACGCCAAAGAGTTAACTGGCTTTGACCCTGGGGTCTTCTATTCGCAAACAGAGCTGGCAGCCAACCACTCCTTTCCATCCCCACCCGTCCACCCGTGCACCCGTCCACCCTCGCCTGGGCCCCCACCATGTCTCAGACAGGACCACAACGGCCTTGTCACTGATCTCTCAGTTCTCTGCACTGTCCCCTGAAAATTCAACCCCCCACTCACACTTTCCAGAACCAGATGTTTGATTTGTGGGCCCCTCCTCAAAACCCTCCAGGAGCTTCCCCTGCACCTTCGAATGGATCCACATGAGCTTTTTAAGTGGCTGATGAGGAAGCCTGGCGTGATCTAGCCCTCCTGTAACCTGGCCCACGTGCTCGCAGTGCGACCTTGGCAAGTTACTTAACTTACAGAACTTTCACAAGGCAGAATATGCCTGGAGTGCTCATAGCACTCTGTGACTTCATGGAAGTGCTGGGGGCCATGTGGACATGCTCTCCAGCTCCGTGCTATGCACGCCCCCAAGGGCCTTTGCACCGGCCACCCTGCTGCCCAGCCAGCCCCGCAGACTTCCCCTGACACCACTGTTTAAAGAGCTCTCCCCCAGTAACAACCCTGCCGTGGGCCTAACTTCCTTCCCAGCAGCTCTCCTATCTGTAATCAACTTGTCTCTGTATTTATTTATCTCTTTTCAGTCCCCACCCGTGTATCAGGAGTCCCGTTCACAGGTGAAGAAATATGGACAAAGCTGGTTAATGAGACAAGCCAAGTGCCCTCACGTGTCTGCTCTGCCCCCAAATAAATGATCCCATCGGTCAGCAAAGGTGGAATGCGCCAGGAGTGCCGCGCCGTGCCAGGAGTGCTGCGCCAGGCCTGAAGCTTGCCACACGGGCTCGGGATGGGGACATGCCGGCACACCACGGGGATTTCAGGCCTTGGGGAGAGCCTCAAGTGTCAGGGAAGAGGGACCCCCAAGCCAGGATCAGTTTGTCTGAGAGGGAAGCCCAGACAGTTATGTGGTGATAGATCGCCCTGGTCCCAGGGGGGTGTGGGAGGGATGTCTTCTTTGAATTTCACAGCTTTCCACAGATGTTAACAGATACGATAAACTGTACATCCTCTAAGTACGCAATTTGGTTAAGTTTTGGCATGGGTCTACACCAGAGACCCATCGCTCCAATCAAAATAATGTACCTATCACCCTAAAAGTTTCCTTGGGTTTCTTGAGAGTTCGCGGGTAAGACATTCTCACTTACAGTGTGGGGCCCAAAGGTGAATGGGGGTGTGGGGCGCACGGGTTGCCCAGAGAACGGCAGTTACCTAAAGGGCCACTAGGGGGCTCTGGGGCTCTCGATGCTGTCCCACCAGGACAGCATGCACTTAACCCCATAAAGACTCACAGGAGTCTAGTCGGTTCCAGGGCTAGGACGTAGCAAGCAGACATGCAACCTCGCTGCTCAGGTGCTCACTGAAGGCCGTTCATTACTGGTATTAGTAATGTTTCGATCGCTGTCCTGGTGCCGGACACTGCACTAAGCACTCTTTAAAGCACCATCTCATTTCTCCCAAGATACCCCCAAGGCAGGCTGAGGTTGGTTAGCTGAGAGCTGAGTGGGCCCAGCCGGTAAGAGGCAGTGCTGGGATTCAAACCCTCACCTGCCTGCCTCCTGACCCACTCGGGCTCAGGCCGGTCCTGGCAGGCTCCGTAGCCCCCAGTCGGGCCACTGGCACAGTCCACGTGTGGGCCAGGAAGCAGATGGGGCCATCCGCCTGCTCCTCAGCAGGGTCAGGAGCCTTGGGGTGGGGTGCACGCAGCCAAGGCCAGCTTGGACGGACTGTGACCCAGATACACTCCTGCCTACGAGTCCCTCTGTCCCAGGGTCTGCGTGACGGGGCCAACAACCCCTTCCCACCACAGCCCCCACTCCCAGCCCTAACAGAGCAGTTATCGACCTGGCACCACACAGGAAGCTTAAGAAAACACCAATGGATGCCCCAGGAGCCCCACTGTAGAGCCCCGAACCATCCACCAGCCTCGTCACACTTCCTCCTCCAGGGAGCCCTCCAGGAACCAGCACTGCCACCCTGCCTCCCAGACTCTCATGGTGTCTCTCAGCTCCTGCATGGGCCTGGCCTGCTGTATAGTAATCCAATGTCCAGCTGGCTGCCCGGGACCCGATTTAGAAGACTTGTGTGCATAGAAGCCATGTGGGAAGCGGGAGACCCATGCCAGGGCTATTTGGGGACAAAGAGAACAGAGGGTTACCCCATCCAAGGCCCTGACTCAGCCTCCAGTCCGAATCCATCCCTGCCCCACGCTGAGCAGGCCTCACACACGAACTGTCTTCCGAGAGCGCTACTGGTGAAGCGGTCATTGCTGCTCAAGATGCATGAGCTTTGGGGGAATAATTAAAGCTGCAAAGGTGAGGAAATCACCTTTCACGTTTGAAAGCAAAACTCAGGGACCCCGGAGCAGCTCAGAAACGAGCAGGAGGCTTCCTGGGTGGCCAGGTGGAACGGGACATTCCCCTCCCCCGCCAACCCCAGGACAAGCCCCTTCGGGCCCAGCTTCTGCAATGGTGGCAAGATCACCATTACGCAGTAGAGTGTGGCTTCCCCTGGCACAGCATCGGGCGGGGGTGTGACATTCTAGGCCCGGAGGTGTACCTGCACCAGAGCCTCATCCTCTGACAGATGAAAAAATGGGGACACCCTAAAAAGGAACCAAAGCAGGACAGTCATGCCGGGGACAGGAGGGCCCCAGGCTGACAGTGGCCAGGTCTGGGTCTCTGTGGGAGGTCACAGGGCCCTGAGGCTCCTCTGATGCACCCTGTCTGGCAAGGCGTCCCCAAGGGAGCTGCCACACTTACTTCAGGCCTAACGAGGCTCCGTGTTTACCCAGTCGGGCATCCCAACGGGCCCCTGCAGGTGGCTAGGTAGATGGGGGTGGGGACTCTCCTTTGGCTCCAGGTGTCCGGGAACCAGGGCTGGAACCGGAACCCCTGTCTGGGCACCAGGTGCCGCCCACAGGACTGTCTCCCCGGCCCCGGCGGCAGCCAGGGTCCCTCGCACTGGAACTTGTGCCATCTCCCCAGCTCCCCGGGTGAGCATCGTCCTCCCCGTGACCACACACCTGGAGGAGGCCGCAGAAAGTCTAAGTCCACCCGTCTGATGGGCTGAGGCTCGGGGGGGCAAGAGGCCCACCCTGGGTGTGAGCCACCCAGCAAGATCTTCTCCTTGGCTCCCAACATCCCCCTTGCCCTGGCATCTGAGGCAGAACGGAGCGGCCCAGGCTGTGCACCTTGCTGCCCACAAGCTGCCGGGCTTCAGGCAGACGCACCCACCTGTCTGGGCCCCGGTCTCCCCGCTGCAGGGTGGGGTTTCCGGGCGGCTGGGAGCCGGGAGGCCCCGGGTGCGTGCGGGAACAGCAGGTGGTGCCGTCACTCGGGCAACAGCCACCACCAACAAACACAGATGAGCCCTGGCCTTGGAAGCGACAGATTCCTTCAGAGAAGCGGCACCAAGTGCCCTCCGGACCCATGCTGAGCCTCAGGTTCGGGGCCCGCCGTGTCCCCATCAGGGAGGGGGACAAGCAGAAGCTCCGGGCCTGACGCACCACAGCCACAGCCTGCTGCAGGCAGAGACGCCCGGGCCTGCCGAGGACCCGGCTCAGGCCCAGACTCGGGCCCCGCCACCCAGCCCAGGTGTCCCCCAGACCCTGGAAGCCACACCCAGTGCCCCCTCCCTGCTCTGTCGCTGTCCTCACAGGCTGGGAGATGGGGCTGGGCCCACAGCCCCAAGGCCACCCGTGTGCCACCTTCTCCTCCCTGCCAACCCCAGCCCGCCCTTTGGACAGCCCACTGCCGCAGGCTGCTGAGATCACGCATCGCCCGTGTCGGGGCGGAAACCCCCTTGGGGGTGAACTCTGCACCTGCATCGGTCCACCTGCTGAATGATGGGGGGCGGTGGGGCACAGGTCAGCCCCAAGGGCACAGGGAGTGAGGGGCCCCGGCACTCCCAGCGGCAGAAAGCCAAGGTCCCACCCGGCCGGGCCTCCACTTTGTGGTCTCGAGGTGATAGCTCTGGAGCTTCCAGGATGCTCAATGAAGCTCGCAATTCTAGTAACACGTCAAAATGCAGTCTTACGTTGAAAGGACCCCTTTCCAGCACAGGTCTGTCCTCCCCTGCCTGGACCCAACCACCGTCACTTCCTCCTTCAGAGCTCGGCCTGAGAGGCTCATCCTGGCCAAACACGGTGCTCTGGCATTCTTGGGGACAGTCACTTCGGTTCCCTCCAGAACCCTCGATATTGTCTGCTTCTGTCTGTCTGGATCTGGCCCCCAGGCGGCCACCCCCTGGAGCTTGGTCACAGCCCTTCCTGCCAGTGTCTGCGAGACTTCTAGGCCGTCTGCTCTGTAAGCATCGTCCGGTGATACATGAATGGACAGGCAGGTGCTGGACGGACGGCCAAGCGACTGAGTGAAGGGAAGTGCCTGCCCGTGGCCAGCAGTGCCCAGTCGCTGACTCCGTGCTAAGCCCCGAGTCCCCCAGCGAGTGACAGAGTCGTCCATCTCTCTCACAGTGAATGGCAACAGATGCCCCACTTCACGGACTGGGGACTGGTCCGAGGGCACATGGCCAGGCCCAGTGGAGCTGGGAAGGAAGGGAAGGTTGCGTCAAAACACCGTGAGCCCCCCGCCCAGATGCCTGCAGGGTGTGGACAGAAAGGGCCGAGGCTGCAGGGCTGTGGGCTGAGGTCCCACCGGGCCTGGACCCTGAACGGCCTCGTCTATCATCTGCCCAGAAGCTTCCCAGGCAGCCGTTCTCCTGTTCCTGCGAGCACCCCGACCCAGGACCCTGGGGCGCTGCCCTGAAGGGCATCCCGCTGGCCCTGGGAGCTCGGGGCGCGGACAGGAGGGGCTGGGCACTTACCGATGAGAGGGCATCTTCTCTTCTCCGGCCCTGGCTGTGGCGGCCGATGAAGGAGCGCGCGGACAGCTTGTAGTGGCTCAGCAAGCATGTGATCACCACGACCATCACCATCACCACCACCACGATGATGGTGATCTCCACGAACTCCAGCTCTGCTGCAAGACGGGAGACACATGAGCCTTGGGGGACCCCGACGCGGCCACCGGCGCAGGGTCCAGCCCTTCAGAATGTTCACTCACCCCCCCAACACGCACACCCCAACACTCCCAACACCCACACGGACACATGCACACCCCAACACTCACACATGGACACACACACATCGAATCACATACACACCCCAACACACCCCCCAACACCCACACATGGACACACACACCCTCACACTCACACGTGGACACAAGCACACCCCAACACACACGGATACTGAACCACAAAGACACACCAACACACACCCCCAACACACACACAGACACACACACACACACCCCAACACTCACAGACACACACACACCCCAACACACACACACCTTCCCCAAAATACATATAAACAGATAACCCACCCACACACACACCGCACACACCCACACACATACTTTTATCACACACACCCCACACCCACAACAGGACAGGACTGTGTGCAGACGCCCCCTGCCCCCCACCCCGCCTCCCAGCTCTCCAGAGAGATGCTTCAGAAAAACTACGTCCTGGGGGCTGCATATGCTGCCATTCTCCTTCCTTTTTCTCTTTTCTTTCTTTTCCTTTTTTTTTTTGGTGTTGTGTTGTTTTTCCCCTCCAAGGCGGAAAAACCCTCAAGTGCTGGAAAAGGAAGAAGGTTATTTTGATCCTGCCAGAGCCGGGGCGGTTTCTGCTGACTCGTGCGGGTCCGTGTCGAGGCGGCTCAGCAGCTGGCCACGGTCGGTGCCAGCAGAGCCCCCAGCAGCGGGCGCGACGCCAATCCCCCGGGCCCGCCGCGGATCTGGGTGGTGACACGACACACAGGGCAGCAGCCAGCAGGGCCAGGACCAAGCCCCGCCAGCCTCCCCCAGCCCACGGCTGCCCACCGGGGCACGATCCCCCCAACACCCGCTGCTAACAAGCAATTAGCTGAGGGCTCCCCAGGGCATAGGTTCAAGCTCAGGGCCACTGACTCAGCTCTTCCTCCTCCAAGACAGACAAACTGCAGCTGGGGGGTTGGGGCGGGTGGGGGAGGGGGGAGCGGGGCCAGGTGGTGGAGGGAGGAGTCGGGGCAGGCAGCAGGGGGTGGGGGAGGCGGGCTAGCGGCAGGTGCAGGAGTGGAAAGCAGCAGGCAGCATGAGGTACGGCTGTGTCAAGGGCTCTGGCCGCTCCGCTGGACCCACCCAAACTCCAGCCCTGCGAGGGCCAGACCCTCCTGCTTCAGTTTCCCTGCGGCTCCCGGCAGGAGATGCAATGCGTCCTATGTGGGAACGTTACTGTTCTCAAAACAGTGGAAGCTTCTCCAGACAGAACCCCCCACCCCAACATCCTTTCCAAAGCCCTGGCCACCCCCTTCCTCCCACGAAGGTCCCCAGGGCACCACCTTCTCAAGCCACATTCTATGTTGGCCCAACTGCACCGGTGTTTGCCTTTCAACTGCTCACACCCACTGCTATCATCAAGCTGCGTGAGTCTGCCCACCAGGGGACATGTGGCAATTTCTGGGCACACTGGAGACTGTCACACCGGGCACTCCGGGCATCTGGTGGGACCTTCTACAGTGCCCAGGGCACCTCATGACAAAGAACGATGGGTCAACGCCACAGCGTTGAGAATCCCTGTCCAGGGCTGTGTGTGCGTCTGGGACACTTCCATCATCCTATCTCACAGGCAAGGACAGCAAGGTCCAGAGGTCCAGTGACAGACTCTCAGCCCAAGGGTCCTAAGCTGCTGGCTCCTCTCACGCAACCGTCCACTGGACGACCTCCTGTGCACCCAGGAATTCAACCTGGAGCCTGGGCCTTATCTCTGGTTCCCAGGTGAGACCTCGTCCCATCTTGCCCTGGAGAGCCCCGGAGGGAGGGCAACCTGGCCAGGGACTCTGGGGAGACGGATCCTGGGAGCTGAGAAGGCTGGGGCCCTGCCCAGCAGCAGATCGGGCAGGCCTGGATGGAACCACTGGAGGGACACCCTCACTTTCCTGCGGGAGGAGGGACACCCTCACTTTCCTGCGGGAGGGCGGGCAGGCCCTCGGACCCAGCAACAGCGGCCACACCCCTGCCTCCCCAGACAGGCTGGTCCAGCGCCTGGGCAGTCTGGTCCGGCTCCCTAGGGCAGGGCCCTGCCTGCTGGGGCTCTGGATAAAGCTGTCCATTCAGGGGACACACAGGCCTACTTTGTGCAACCCCCACGCCCTCCCTCCTCAGAGGGGCCGACGAGGCCCCTCCTTCAGCCCCATGCACTCTTCACCCCAACCAGGATCAGGGTGGTAGGTTCCCCTCGGCCCCCTCCCCCTGCTGTCTCCAAGGACCTGTCCGCACCAGCCTGGACAAGGGAGGTGTGTGGCCGGCTGTCTTTGTCCTAGCCCCAGGCCCCGGCCCTCCCCCTGGTGTTTTCCAGGACCCAGAAGGGAGCGGATAGACAGCAGCTGAGGCAGCCAGATGGCAAAGGGGCAGCGGGTGAGGCTCGGGCATGCCCGTGGGGGTGGACAAGCCCTCCACAGCTCTCCTGACCCCACCAGCCCGGGCCAAAAGGGCAGGACACATTCCTGGGAGAGAATCACCCCCAGAAAGGAGCACAACGCTCCTAAAAACACGAATGTGACTACCTTGGGCCCTGGGCCACAAACCCCAGGAAACTCACAAGGCTGAAGGGCAGGAAAACTCAGAAAAAGAGAAGCCATGACTGATTTCTAGGCTACATTCTGGAAGCCAAAGGCTTGGGTGTAGGCCCAGAAGAGGAGGGAGACCCCGAAGGCCCCTAAGCCCTGCCCCAGCTGCATCAGGGGTCCTGGGCCCACTGGGTGTCAGCCTGGACCTCACCTCCCGGTCCATCCCAGCTTCCCCAGGTCAAAGGAGGCTATGGGCCCCGGGTGGTGGTGTGTAGATGAGACGCTTGGCACTCAGCACTCCCTCCATGACTGTGATTAATGGGGGGCTCCCATCATCCCTGGACAGCAAAACAAGGGAAGCCCAAACCTATAAGCCCACACAGAGAGCGCTAAGCGGGGCTGGGCCGGATCTTCCAGGCCCAGCCCAGCCCCAGGCCCAGTGGCATGGGAGGGTGGGGGGGTGCGGAGGGGTCCAGAAGAGGCCCCGAGCCAGCAGCTGGTTCACACAACCCGTAAGGCAGGGCACACCTCTGGGCTGACTGTGTTGGCCTTGGCCGTGGGGTGAGGGGATCTGGTCCCGCTGACAGCACCTCCGTGCGCTTTCCCTCAGGGGGCTTCTTCCAGGAGACACCATCTTTGGGGAACAGAACCCGCTTCTCCAGCAAAGGCACCAGGAAAGCACCTGTTGGGAGAGGTGGCCAACTGTGGGCCGTATGTGCCCCCCACCCCGCCATCATCCCACCAAGGAACAGAGCTGCGGGCGGCGGCTGCCTCCTTTCTACCGGCTTGTGCTGTCTGCTGGGCCCCGCGGGGCAGCTCAGGCTCCTGCACCTCTCCCGAGTCCAGGCAGGCACCACAGACCGAGCCTCAGCCTCCTCTCCCTGGGCAGGCGCGACTCGTGGAAACCCCAGCCACCGAACGGGTCGGTGCGGCAGGCAAGTCGGCTGCGTGCGGTCACACCTCCCGATCTCTCCAGAACCAGGAACCATCTAGGAAGCTCCCTGGCCTGTAACGGGCAACACATTCAGGACTTTTGTTTTTTTGTTTTTATTTTTTTTATTTTTTAAAGATTTTGTTTATTTATTTGACAGACAGATCACAAGCAGGCAGAGAGGCAGGCAGAGAGAGAGGAGGAAGCAGGCTCCCCGCTGAGCAGAGAGCCCGACGCGGGGCTCGATCCCAGGACCCTGGGATCATGACCTGAGCCGAAGGCAGAGGCTTTAACCCACTGAGCCACCCAGGCGCCCCGAGGAGTTTTGTTTTGTTTTGTTTCGTTTTAGAAGAGTTTGAAAGCCCTGGGCAGGCTAAAGCCTGCAGGGCAGTGGCCTGGGGATTTCCAGCCACTCGAGGAGTCCGAGGGACTCGGTTGCTAAGGGCAGACAGGGGGCCACACTGATGCCGCCTCAGCTCCTTCAGTCTGTCAGATGTCCCCTCTACCTGCACACAGACCAGAGGCCCAGCGCGGAGCTCAGAGGGGTGGCTCCTCCCACTGCCCGCCCCCGTCCCTGGCTTTCAAGTCTCTTGTAACCGCAGGAGTCACGCCCAAAGCCAGGTCACAGACAGAGGAGGACGGAGCAAGAGGGGGCGAACGGGCTGGTCAAGAGCCCGACCTCAGCACAGTCACTGGAACCTTACTATGATCCCAATGGCGACGACGGCTGCACGGACCCGCCTCCCCACACGGATGAGCGTACGGAGATGCAGGGCGGGGGGATGCCCAGACTAGGAGAGCCGAGATGGGCCTTCAACCCCGAGCCTCCGTGGCCGTCTCATTCTACTAAATTCCTGCAGCTCTCCCAAAGCATTCCTCAGTTTCCCCTCCGCACACCCCGAGCACCTGCCAGCTCCCTGAGTGAAGCTGGACGTGCGGACCTCTGAGAGCCCCAGGGACAACCCGCCGTCGGGGAGTTGCAGTCAACGTAAGAGCTCCAAAGGGACAGGACACAGCGGGCTCCCCCGTCCCCACGGCACAACTGCCGACACCCCTCAATCAGGCCGATGTGCAGGAGATGCTGAGAGGTTTGCCAGCCGACTGCCCAGCCGGGTGCGCCCGACTGGCCTCTGCCCCAGGGTGGGGGTTGGAAGCGAGGTCAGTCCAATATGGTCACCCCAGGGGACAGCCAGACACTAGGCCACGAGGGACTCAGGAGCACCTGCCCTGCTCCTGCTCCAAGGGCCTGGCCGCCAACAGGAGCCGTCGGGAAAGAAACACATTTCCCTCATTGTGTTCTGGGAGTCAGGCCTGCTTGCTATGGGGAGGGCAGGGAGAGCGGCTCTGCCATTTTTCTTCCTAATTCCCCCCTTGGGGTGGGTGATAGACACGGCAGGCTCTCGGGGGTGGCCAAGCCCATCTTCTGCATGCAAAGTAAGGTCACTCTAATTTAATTTAGCATCTTCTTTCCTGGTGAATAATTTCAAATTAACAGGCTCGTCTGCCTCCTCCGAGTAGTCTGACCCTCCCTTTTGTCTTCTCCTCCAGAGACAGACACAGTCACTTTGAGATGCCCGCATGCCCATCTCAGGTCTTCTTCCAGCCCGCCTGACCCCGGACGGAGGCGGCGAGCAACCAGTGCCCCCTCGATGCGCCCACGGGCATCGCCTTGGTGAAGCCTCACCGTCCTTCTGTGAAGCAGATACAAACACGCTCACATTCCACACCTGCTCTACGGGGCACGAGAAGGAGGCTGACACAGGAGATGGCTGGCCAGAGGCCACACAACCCACAGCCCCAGGACCGCACTCCTAGGCCAGGCCTTCACGGCTCGGTTCAGCCAGCGGCCCCACCCCCCGCAGTGCCGAGCACGACCTTCAGCTCAGAAACACCCCGGATCCGGCAAAGGGCTCATGTGGAATGGATCCAGTTGCCAGGCAGGGGCAGGACAGCCCAGAGCATCACGCACCAAGCGGTCCATGAGGCCAGTATCTGTGGCAGGTGGTACCCACCTCACTCACCCACCCCTTTCCCTCCCTAAAGTGGAGGAAAACCACAGAACAGTCAGGAAGGTCACACCAGGCACTCAGGGGAGCTCCGGGCACCTCTCATGGCACCGAGTACAGACCCTAACAGCTCCCATCTCTTCCACTGCTATACGATCGCCAAGCGCCGGCCAGGACGGGACTCCCTCTCTCAATTCCCACAACAGCCCCCCGGGGCTGCAGCACCTGCCCTGCCGAAACCGGGTGGGAGAAGGGCCCTGAATCCACGCCGTGCCCGATTCTCCTCTTCCCTGAGCTGGAGCACCGGCCACTGGGGAAGCCAGGATGCTCTCTCAGAATATGGCCTTTAAATTAAAATCCAATTAAAATTAAATACAACTGTGGCTTAAGAAGGAAGCCAATTATATTAAAAACAGTTATCAAACTCTCAACCAGACTGGCGATACGGCGAGAGCATACGGAATTATTTTTGTGACGCGGGGACAGTACGGCATTAAGCAGGACCTGGCAGATTTCAGTGTGATACGACATCCGTGGTTTCCACCGGTGACCACGTGGCAGGGGCCACCGAGGCCTCTGTGGTTTGGAGCCTGTGCTCCTAACCTGGTTACTTAAGGTAAAGATGAATTCACAAGTTTATGGCCCTGTGTTCTCGGTGGACAGAGCCTTACCGGGACAAAGCCCAGGAGCCCAGGCCATTTCTCAGCGGCAGACGGGGTGCAGAACTGGGCGAAAACGTGCTATTCGTACACACAGCACTGCAGGAGAACACGCTCCCCACCCCTTCCCCCCCCCCCCCCCCCCCACAGGTACTAGTAAGCGAATGTGACTGTCACCAAGTTTTCAAATGATTAATCATCAGAGTAGCAGTTGGGAGCTGGACCTCAGCCCACCTGGCTCCCGCCAGCCCACAGGAGGTTTCCAGACCAGACGACCCCCCACCACCCCCTCCCCATCCCCCCCCATGTCTACTCCCAGTGGAGGGGACCCAGTTTGCTTCCCGGTTAACAAGCAGCCGGTGCAGACGGCCCTGTCTGGCCTCCCGGCCGCACACCAAGGAATCAGGAATTGGCACTGTCTGAAATTTATGAAAATCTAATCTTGTTAGACCTGCCTGGATGAGACCCACTGGGGCGGGCTTCATTGTCATTCAGCAGAGCCCCGACCTGCCTGGGGTTCCAGCCACATCATTACTGCCCCCCCCCCCCCACGCCCCCCCCCCCCTGCATTTGAATAAGGACCCAGCTCCCTCCCCACCTAGAATGTCAAATAAAATTGAACCAGACGTCAAAGGAATAACTTTCTGATCACTCCTGGTGCCATTTCAAACACCCCTCAACGGCACATTTGTTTCTTAGGGTAAGACCGTTTATAGGGGGGAGAAATGAATCTTTCTTTTGAGGTTTGAGAGGTGGGCAGCAAATCTAGGCCAGTATTCTCGTATTTTTAAAAACAGACCGAACCGCTTCCTAAGTGCTTCCTCTGTGCCAAGCGTGCAGTCGGGCGTCTGGCACCCGTTAGCCCAACGCGTAGCCTTGTGATACTGTCTGGTGCTGTCTGGTGGCCTCAAGGAAAGTCACATGCTGGCTAGTGAGGGCAAATGGGCTGGGGCTCCCCGCACTCCCGATCATGATAAAATCCCAGAAGACTGGTTACGAGCATGTCTGACCCAACGACTCCTGGGTTCGAATCCCAGTCTTGCCATTTACCGTGACTCCAGGCAAATCACTCAATGTCCTCTTCTGGGAGAAAAACAGAGGGACCACCTCGGCCCTTCTTCCCATGGCCGTGGCAAGATCTCCAACCACTAACCTGGAGCCAACGATTCCAGGAGGGAACCCCTCGAACCAAGGCCTGCGGGCCCTGGGGAACGCCCGCCCCCACTCCTCGCACACCCTGGGCTGGGGCTGTCTGACTCCACTGTGGCTGGCGAAGGCTCACCAACGTGGGTCGCCCCGGCTAGCGCTATAGCTCACGGACGGCAGAAATGGGGAGCACGGATGTAGAGGGAAACCAACAAGCTCTCAGAACTTTCAAGCGTGAATACTCGACCTGGCGTATCAACTCTGAGCACTCTCCCCCACGTAAATTTTTCCTGGGACTCTCCCTCACGCTCACAGTGCTCTAACCACATGGTCAATAAAACCAGCAAGCACGGCCCCACCTCAGGGCCTTTGCATGTGCCCTTACTGCTACCTGGGAGAGATCACTTTCCCCCACGCACACACTTGCTCCCTTCCTTACCTTCCAGCCTCTGTTGCTATGTCCTTTCCTCTGGGAGCATCCCCGGGCACCCTGTCTGGAACAGGGCTCTGCCCAAGCCCCAAGCCCCAGGACCCTATGCCCTGTGCCTGCTTTCCTTTTCATCAGAACATTACTCTGCCATGCTATTTGTGATCTAACCATTTCTTTTCAGCCTCTCCCTACTAGGTCACTGTCACCCAAGACGACAGCTTACCCCCTGTCCCCAGCACCTAGAACCTTCCCGTGATACGGTACACAAGAAATACGCTGAATAAATGATCATATTTGTTCTCGTGGGCACAGGTGAGTGTCAAGACGGCCACTGCAGGTTTGCACAGGAGGGCAAAAATCACCAGGAACCACTTACATGTCCTCCCAAGGGGCCGACACAACCCCAGGAAGCCACAGCCCCAGATCTGTGTGCACTGGCACCAAAGACGGCCAGATGAAAGAGAAGCCACCAGATAGGATGAGTCCGTTTTTGTTTGAAAGAGAGCAAACATATATATTTTAAAATAAAAGTGAAACTTAGGACGCATATGTATGTCTGTGGGCGACAGCTGTGTCTGCCCAGACCGGGGACCAGCAGGACACCTGCAGAACAAGATGGCCAGGCACGGTTGCCCTGCAGAGGACCCACAGAGGGGGTGAGAGGGAGTCTAGAGCAGAGTCCTGGATGCCCATCCTGAGACACACTTGGCCAGAGGGCAGCCAGACAAGTGAGAATCAGGGGGAGAGGGGGGTGTGCTCTGGAGCCCAGCGGGGGGGGGGGGGGGGGGGGGGCAGGGGGACATGCCCAGCAGGGAAGTGTTGTGTGCGGATGTGCGTGTGACAAGGGGGGAAGGGAGAGTCAGCCAGGTGATGGAAGGCTGAAGTGGCCTCCAGGACAAGGGAAAGGTGTGAGCCAGGTCCACCTCCCTTGTCCTCGGCAATATACATGCCAAAAGGACACCCTCATCCCTGGAGTGGCCGCCAATCCAGGCACATATCCTGCTGGGGGGAGGTCTCCTATTAACTGGGATGGGATCTTGTCCTAGTTGCAGAAGGATCACTCAGTCCAGGAGGTAAAGTGCCCCTTGCCCCAAGGGGGCAGGGGAATGCAGAGCCTCATCTGTTTCTGTGTTTCTGGGGCTTCACCCCCATGCCCCGAGATCACCCTCTGGGGGTGGCCTCGGACAGGCTGCAGATGCCCAATGGGGGGGCCCGGGGCTAAGAGCGCGCGTGAGAACCCCAGGGAGAGCAAAGCCTCCTGACCCCCCGGCTCCTTCACTCAGAAAAGACAAAGCCGTGCCTTTTATCTTTCTTCTCTATTATCCAAATGGAGAGAACTAATGAGATTTTTTTTTCTATTGTCACTGACATCGAACATCTTTAAACACCCACTGTCAGCAAACTATCAATCACCCTTCGAGAGTTATTGGCAGAATGGAGTGAATTCACGGTGAGAGAACGGTTTCTGCCATTGGACATCTTGGAAGTGCCACGGAAAGTTATTTAGAATAAATCAAACGCGTTCTGTTAATTGAGGAGAACAGGGAGCAAATGGGGAGTGGGTCGCACGGGTGAGTGAGTCTGTCCGCCGGCGGTAGTGCTGATGGCCACAGTCTTCTTGGAGGACGCACGCTACCCTGCAACCCAGCAAGCTCAACTTCCAGGACTGCATCCAACGGAAACAGGCACAGAAGGCCGGAGAGAAGTATGTAGGAGGATACCTCTGTAGGGTTTTTTTTTTTTTCTTTTTAAAAAGTAAACAATCAGAGACCAAACAAACCTTGGGACATCACATTACGGGACCCAATGGGGCCATTCAAAATACATATAAATCCACCATCGCGTTTCTCAACCTTGGCATGACTGACGTCTTGAGCTGGACACTGTCTGCTGTGGGGGCCGTCCTGGGCCTCAGGGGGTGTTAGCAGCACCCTCTCCCCACTGGAAGCAAGTAACACCATCACCCCTAAGTTGTGGCAACTAAAAATGCCTCCAGACATCACCCAACATCCTCTGGGAGGTGGGGGCAGGGGCAGAAAACGGGCCGAAAACCACTGATCTAAGTTTGATGCTGGAAGGATGTCTGCAGTTCTTCTCAAGGAGAAATCCTGAAACAGGAGCAGCAAATATGATACGGACCCACTTTCACATCAAAAATGAGAATGATCATCAAATCGTTTAACACGACTACTTCTGAAAGGGGGAGACCGTGCTCTTTTCTTTGTGTTTCTATACCATTTGCGTGTTTATGGCCAACGTTGATCATTTTCATTCTTAGAATCCTAACACACAAAAACAACTCAGGCACGCGCGTGCCCGTCTGTGTGTTTCCGCGTGCGGCTGACAGCGCCGCTCCCGCTCGCCCTGGCCCCTCGGGGGAGCACCGTGTGCTCCTTGAAAACCAGCAGATGTTTCTCTCAATTACCGATTTTCAAGAGCCCAGTGTTTCCCCATGGGAGCTGGGATGGCAGCCCCAGGGGAGGGGAAGGAAGCCCAGGCGCCCTTTCCAAGCCTCTCTGACAAAAAGCGCCTCTCGGGACCCGGGGCCACACTGCGACTGGTCTGTGGCCACTTGTCAACGGCTCCCTCCTTGCAAGACTAGAGGGGCCCAGCTATTCTGGGTCTCACCCAGGGCAAGGGCAGGTAGGTAGGGAGGTAGCCCAATGGCCAAGGTCAAGCCCAGCCCTGGCTGCCCCAGAACAACTTCCGCATCCCACTACTGTGCCACCAAGTCCAGGCCACTGTCCTGGGACCATATGTCCCCCTGACTGATGGTGTCAGGGCCACCACGGTTCTCAGGCGGCGAAGAATCTAGGACCCGAGCACCAAGGAGCCTGACCTCCAGAGCCGGGCAGGGGCTCCAGGTGTAGACCGGGATGCATCATGCACCTCTCTCTTTCCTCTACCTTCAGCCCTCACTGCCATCTGGGACCTCCTTCCTGGAGCTAACCTGGGAACTGAATTCCCTGGAAAAATGGCTCCCGCTAAACCCTGCCATGGGGACTGCTCCCAACACAAGAGCCCGCAGAGCCCGCGGTGTCCAGCAGCTTCCCAAATCCTTTGACTGGACCAGAAGGAGGCTTCAGGCTACAGACTGGGTATCTGTGCCCCATCCCCTCTCCCCCCAACTCCTAGGTCCACGCCTTAACTCCCAGTGTGGCTATATTTGGAGATGGTCTCTTAGGAAGGAAGGTTACAGGAAGTCGTGGGGGAAAGGCCTGAGTTTACAGGATCAGTGTCCTCATAAGAAGGGGCACCAGAGAGCTCCTTTTTCCTCCCTGTACAGCACACATGGACGAGGCCGTGTGAAGACACACAAGAGGCGGGAAAGACACACAGCCAGCAAGAAAGCTCCCCCCAGAAACTGAACTTGCTGGCAACTTGAACTTGGACTCCTTGCCTCTAGGACAGAAAGAAAATATACTTCTGTTCAAGCCCCCAGACGGTGGTTATTTTGTTAGAACAAGTCCGGCTGACTAGAGGACACCAGGTAGAGGAGCTAAGTGGGGTGAATTCTGCTACCAGCTATGGACGGCACCTGTCCGGCGGTGGGGGCTGGGGACAGACGGAGGGAGACATCGTCCCTCAGGCACCCCTTCAGGACAAGACAGCCAGCAGCAGGGCCTCGACCTCTATGCAGGACACCAGGGGCTTTTCCCATTCATTCGCTCAAGTGGCGCGTACATCCTGTGCCCTCACCATGTGCCAGGCCCAACCTGGAGCCGAGCTGCTCCCAGGCAGGAGGCACCTGAAATCCTGTCTTGCCTTGTCCCTTCCAAGGCAGAACCATTCGAATCCGTGCTCCCGGAAAACCTGGCTGGACTTCTTTGCGGGATAAACGGATGATGAAGCGGAAGTCTCCTACTGCTTTCTAACCGGGAGGGGACAGCAGCACAGTGCGCACCTGCTGCGTCACCTGCCCCGTATCCATGGCTCTGGGGCCTCACCGCCGCTTCCAGCAGCTCTCCAGGACGGCCCTGGTCCCGTGTCCCCGTAAGCTAAGGACAAGGGAGCTGAGGCGGTCAGGGGCAGAACCACACGCCCAGCGCACTCAAACAACTTCACGTGGCCCTGCGGGGAGGTTCTAGGAAACAAGGCTGGACACGCTCACCGTGGTCTGCTGCATGGACCACACGGCTGGACAGGGCCTGAGCCTGGGAGGAGCTCACGTGGGGAGAGTGATGTCACCCACGCAGGGCCACCCCAGCCCCCAGCCCGCCCCAAGCAGGTGGGAGAGCAAATGTCAGCCCCTGCTTCTCTCTGAGGGTCTGGGAGGCTGGGTGTCTGAGATTATCCATGCACCTGTCTCCCATCTGTGATCACCTCTGTGCTCGTCTCGGGGTGTCTGTGTTTCTGGGTGTTTCCCGTGTGTGCGTGTGTGTGTGCACGCGCGTGCGCACATGAGAGAGGGAGGGAGACAGTCTGGGGTCTAAATCTGCCAGACTCTCCCTGTGACTCTGGACGAGTTCTTCCTCTTTCTTTTTCAGGCGACAGTCAAAACACATCCCTGGGGCAGTTACAAGCCTCCCAGACACCAGCCGCCTCTTCCCGTCCTCACCCCATAGGTGAAGCTGTTCCACCTTTAGTATCATTTCCTTTTGAAACAGCACCTTCCAGAAGCGGGAAAATCCCAACAGCTGGGAAGACCGAAGTAGGACCAAGGAGCTCACGGAGGTGCCTTTTCTGCCTTCCGAGACAGGGACGTGGCAACACGGTGAGAGGCGAGCGGTCCAGCTCTGGATTCAAATCCAGACATTGCCACACCCTGGGTGGGTGCCCTCGAGAGGTCACTTGGCCCACATGCCTTAGTTTCCCCCATCAGAAAGATGGATAACGCATAACTTGGCCAGGCTTGTGCGGACTAACAGAGCTAGCAGAGGTATATGAGTTCTACCAACACTAGCTGGTACCCAGCAAGAGCATAATAAACGGTGGCCCCCATTAGATTAAAAAGCAGGCCACTCACCTGACTGGGCAAGGCACGAGGGGTACGAAGATGTCAGTGCTCATTTATTAAATGATCTGGAGTGGCTGATACTGAGCAAGTAAATTCAATTTGCATGATGACAGCTAGTGTGGAGACAGGGGAAGAGAACAAGAAAAATCTACCAGGAGACAGACCTACATGGCAGCCCAAGGTCTGGCTACAAACACCCAAGGTGGGTGGCTGGCGGGGGGTTCTGTTCTCTCAGGGCACAGCTGCAGGACACCCAGGGGTCATCCCTCAAGACCAAAGGGTTCACTTCACCTACGTGTCCTCCCCGTATCCCCACTTCCTCCATGGCACACGAACTCCCCTCCTCCAGTCTATTCTGCATACAGCAGCCAGAGCAATTTTTAAAAAAATATCGATCAAAGTACTGACTCACGCTCAGATTAGAACCCTACGGAGGCCTGCTCAACTTCCTTTCTGTACCTCCCACCTCCTTCCCTTATTCACCATACTCCAGCCACACTGGCCTCTTTCCTGTTTCCACCCCAGGACCTTTGCATGTGCAGTCTGGAATCTTCGCATGGCCTTCCATGTTACCATGTCAAGGAGGCCTCCCAAATGCCCCATTCCAAATACATAACACCTCTGACCTCTGCATCCCCTGATGGCCTGTGTCGGCCACAAGAAGCGATGCAGTGTACCGACAGGGCCTGGATTTTCCTAGTTCTGTCTCGTTCTAGCTCTCTGTGCCTCTGCTTCTTCATCTGCACCATGCGGTGAACGAAAGCCCCACCACACTGGCCTGTTTGAGGATCATAAGGTACCCAGAAAGCCCGTGGCATGTAGAAACGCCGTGAGTGCTGGCTACTATGAGCGACTCCCTCCTTCAGGAACGTGCCTGCCTGCTGATCACGGACTCCAACTCACCAACAAGCGAGCTCCCCGAGAAGGCCTTGCTGATGCTGGTCTTGTGGTCTCCCCCAGTGGCGACCACCCTGCCCGGCCCAGGGCACGGCCCACAGTGACCACCTGCAGCAGAAAGGCGTTCACGTCCGAGGGCCTCCTGCGGGAGTCTCATCTCTCCACAGAGGCCAGAGGGTACGTGGGTGTGGACGGAAAGTAGGGTCTTTCACACCTACACGTGCAACTACCGATGACACAGCTGCACACTCCTGGGCTTGGATCCCAAGAAAGGAAGACTTGCGCCCGCTCCAAGACCCATGCGTGAGTGTTCATGGCAGTCGCCCTTGTAACGGCCCCAAGGTGCGACCCACCCAGCTGCTCTTCGACAGGTGACGCCCTCCCCTCACTGTGGCCTCTCCAGCTCAAAGGACGCCACTGGCCAAGAAAAGGGGCGCACTGTGGGTCCATGAGACAACCCGGAGGGATCTTCGGAGAATCGGCCAAGCCAAGAAATGCCACACGCTGCACGGTTCCCTTTATGTAACGTTTCAGAATCACATTACAGAGACGAAGAGATGACACGGTGCTGCCACGGATTAGGGACGGAACAGGTGGGAGGTGGGGGTGGCCACAGGGGGGGGAACGAGGGGGTCCTTGTGATGGGGCGGTTTCGCATCTGGACGGCGGCAGGCTCGCTGGAACCGACACGTGTGATGAAACGGCACAGAGCTAAACACAGCCGACGCACGCACGTGTGTGCACGCGCGCACACACTTGCTCCGATGAGCGCGCGTCAGCTGGGGACGGGACAGTGAGGTCGACGGGGTGTACCGAAGGCAGCTCTGCAGGCTGCGATACTGTACCTCAGCTCCGCACACCCTTACCACCGGGGGAAGCCGCGTGCCACGTTCACGAGCTCTCTCCGGATTATTTCTTGCAAATGCTGCAAATCCACAATTGTATCAAAACAAAAAGTTTTCTTAAAAAGGGAAAAGTACAAAGGGGGGGGAGACCCTGTCCTTTGGGGCCCTAGCATTGCCTTGGCGGAGGCCAAGGCCGGCAGCCCCAAGGGATTCCCCAGGGCGTGGCCCAGGCCTAGCACTAGGAGGGGGCTTTGCTGCACTGGGGGTGGGGGGTGGGGGGGCAGGAGCCGAAACAGAAGCCGCCTCCCCTCTCCCGGCCTCCCTCCCGTCTCCCGCTCACAGCGTCTGCCATCTGGCGGTCGCAGCCAGCCAAACGGAACCATCCCCGGCTGTCATCTCTCAACTTGCAGGTCTGGGTCCCAGGTTCGAAGATTAAATTCTAAACATGCCATTTAAAATTTAGAAACGGAGAAAAAGGAATTTAAATAACCTCTAAGCACCGGCTGCTAGTGGCTTCCCCCTAGCGAAGGGCAAAGATCCTCCAGCTTCTTGGCCAAGGGGAAGGAGAGCAGCCCGGGTTCTCCCAACGTAAAATACTATGGCACCCCCAATATAATCAAATATCCCCAATACGTCTCAGTGGGTCACCGCATCCCCAAGTCAAGTGTCCGTGTATGATCAGTGACAGTGACTGCTGCCAGGGGCCCCTTCAGGCACGGAGGCATCAGGAGCTGCAGGGACCTTCCAACTATACAGGCGTCTCCGAAGACACCTGAGTGTCTTCTGAAAGGCCGCTCGGCCGCTCACCTGTCTTCTCAGAAACTTGGACTGAGCTGGAGTGGGCCTGCCAGGAATGCTGGGGTCTGTCCCTCCACATCTAGGGCCGCATCAGCCCTGTGCCAGCTGGCCAGAAGCACACGTCTGGTCCCACAGGGCTCACGCCGCCTACAGGGCCCAAGGATGGGTGAGCAAACACGCAAATAAGCACCAACCGTTCCCAGCATTAGGCAGGGCGTACGAGGGGGTGGTGAGCAGAGTGCCTGGGAAGGAAGGTCCCCTGGACGGGGTGTCGGGGTGACCTGAGACCTGACAGGTGGGGAGGGCTGGGGGAAGGACACACCTGGCTGAACGAATGACCAGTGCAAATGCCCTGAGGTAGGAATGTGTGTCATGTTCACGGGCAAGGGAGAAAAGGAGTGTGCAAATGATTCAGATACCACGGTCTGATGTGATGTTCTGAACAAGGCCGTGCATCAGAGCTGTCGTGGGAGCTCCGCGAGCATGAGCCCCTGAGCCCTGCATCCTCCACGTCCACCAGACTGAACCAGTCTTTCAGGGGTGGGTCCCTGGCTACAAGATTCTGTATTTCTCAGAAGCGCCCAGCTTCGGACCTTCCAATCTCTGTCAGGCTTTCCCTCCTTTAGCGGACAGGCCGCTTGTTCTAGCAAACTTGTAGCTGAAGTCCGGGATGCAAAAGCAAACGGCTGGAGCCTAATATTTAACTGAGTAAGTGCAAGAGGGAGGAAGAGGGGGAAAGCCGGGCACACCGAGTCGTGTAGAAACCCCGGAAGCCATCTCTGCGGGAGGCAGCGGCCCGAAGTCCCAATGCGGGTTGCATGAAAAAACGACACATCAGAGAGAAGAGCAACCCTGGTGAAGCCAGGAGCAGGGGGCAGCCTCCTGGTCCCCTGGACGTGGGCCTGGTGCACCGCTGTACCCGAGCACGGTCAGCGGGAGGCTTCCCCCCAGAGAGTGGGCGCCAGGGCCTTGTCTGTCTTCACAAGGGGGTGCTAGCAGGCAGTGCAGAGCCCCCCTGACGCCCCAGGAACCTGGTCACACAGGACGCACAGAGGGACTTCTGCCCATCAGACACACCAGCGGGCAGTTTCAGCTGCCACGGCTTTGCCAGGCGCCACGAAGAGCTTTTGATGCGTCCTATCACCCAAGGTCCCCAACCAGTCACGGTGAGGTGTCCTGTCGTCACCTGGATCTGATAGACGAAGAGACACCAGGCCTGCCCACCCTCGCTCAGCGACTGCAAGGGCAGGCCCTGCGACATCTGGGGATGTCCCAACGGGGAGGCTGTGCTACCTGCATCTAGGGGGTCCAGGGCCTGGGATGCCGCCGAACACCCAGAGTGCCCCGGACACCTGCGGGACGGGATGACCCCACCCGAATGTCAACAACGCTGAGACTACGGAGGGTGGCACAGCGCCCAGTGCCCCGGACCCGCCCGAGAAGCAACCGCAGGCACCAAGAGAGTCCACATCTGGCCCCCGTCTAGAGACAGTGGCAAAGACTTCCATCGCACGAGACTGCTCCGAAGAAGAATAAAACAACCCAGCCTAAAAACTGGATTTGAAAGCACAGAATCTGGGGAAAGGCACGAACTGTACCTTTCCACGGGCTGGAGCTGCCAAACTGCGCCCGATCTCGGCAGAAGCACCCGGCACACAGTAGGCGTCTCATGGATGCTTATGGAAGAGTACGGGTGAGCGAGGAGAACAGCAGGCCCCATGCCCACGCACACCTTGTGTACAGCTCCCCCCCACCCCCGCAGAAAGGAGAAGAAAACCAACCATCTGTGGGGTTCCGATCCATGAGAACGCGGGGGAGAGTTTCTGAGATGGGACGGTCCACCTGTAGGAAAACCGGGCTTTGTAACACCCCCAGCTGCCGCGTCTGGTGCCAAGGGCAGTCACTATCTGGGAGCCCGTTCACCCACATACATGGGAGGCTGTAAGCTCAGGGCCCTCCTGGGGACCAAGTGCCTTCAGTCTCCGGGAGAGCTGCGGTGGCACCAGTGAGTCCCTGATGGCAGCGCTCCGACCAGCTGGGGAACTCTGCGAGGCTACCTTCACCTCCAGTCCTCTGGCTAAAAGGCTTCCCGCCAGCCCTGTGCCGGGGAGCCCTGCTCCCCTGTCCACCCCAGGTTCTACTGCAGATGGGCCCATGACGTGGGCTGCCACGGGTCAGACCTATCCGCCCAGGTGCCAGCAGGGCACAGAGGAGGCGCCTTTGCTGCCAACTTCCCAGGGTGCGCCATCCATCTCGGGTGGTGGTGAGAAACCCCCACAGGGGGTCATGAGAAACTGTAGCTTCCAGAGGTTTCCGCTGCCACCGGGATCCCCCATGCCCTCCAGACCTCAGCCTGCCCCAGACCCCGAGGGACCCCGGCCCCCCACCTGGGCCTCCTTCCTGCCAGGGCAATAGAGCTCTCAGACCCCACTCGTACAATCTGCAGGTGACAAGGAGAGAGAAGTGATCCGAGGTTTTCCTGCCTGGAGTGACGATGACAACAAGGTGGTCCCAGCAATGAGAAGCAAAAGGGCCCTCCCGGACCTCACTTTCTTTTTAAGGAATTTTCTTCTAGATAACTGTAGATTTACGTAAGTTATAAGCAATTGAATAGGAAGATTTCCAAACACCCTGCACCCAGTTCCCCGACGGACGCATCTTGCGTAACTGTATCATTTACAGCTGTCCCAGAAACTTCCACACTGTTGAATCAACCGTTGTCTTATAGATCAGGGGACTAAGTCTGCGCATCACCTCCCCCCAGGATCTGCAGCCAGCCAACAGGTGCCCCTCTCAACTCCCCTCAACAAGACCCTCCACCCCAGGGCTTCCCACTGTCTGCATCCCACCCCCTCAAGTCCTGGGTATGTGTCAGCCTCTGAGAGCCTCCAGAACCACCGACCCCCAGGCACGCTGATATGACCCCGTTTCTCCTCCTCCCTGGCACTACCAGCATCTGAAACCACGTCTCCGTCCTCTCCCCACTGGAGTCCGAGCTCCTCGAGGGCAAGCGTCTCCACTCGCCCCCAGCCCCTCCAGTCACTAAGGAGCTCCACTAGCTAATGGGTGAGCAGTTAATAGCCTCTCCCCTGCACCCGGGCCTGCCCTCTGTCCCGGTGTAACCGGCCCATTCACATTTACGCAGCTGCATTCAGCCAGAGGTTACAACAGCTGTACTCGGGGATGAAGGCTCGAGCAGGATCTGGACAGTCCGAGTCATTTCTGGACCTTGTCTCCAAGGTGGGGGACCCCCTCTACCATCAATTCACTGCATGGCTTCAGGCATGCTGCTGCTCTGAGCCTCAGTGTTCTCATCCATAAAATGGGGGGATGACCCCCAAATTCCCTTGCAAACCAAAGCACAAGCCCCTACCGACTGGGAACCCAGGTCCTGGGTCTTCCCGAGTGTGGGAGGAGCCAGCTGCTTGCTTGAAGGACAGGGGGGTGTCTCTCCAAGCTCAGCCACCATCTGCCCCCCCAACCAATGACGGGAAACAAAGCCCCTCAGCCAACAGCCCCCAGGCTTGGAAGACGAGAGGACCCATTGATGAGCTCTGACTGGCTGGGACCCTCCTACTCCCCCTTCTAAAATGAAAACAAAACCAAAAACTAAATCCCTGAATTTCTGCAAGGGCACCTACTACCTATGGAGAGTCCACGGTCCCGGCCCCAGCCGCCGACAGAAACGAGCTCATCCCGGAGGAAAGCAAGTCCAACCAACGAGCTATAAATATTTCTGCTAAATGCTGCCTGGAGTGGGGCTTTCTGCATGAGCAGGCCCCACTGAAAAGGAAGGCGGCTCACCAGATTTGTTTCGAATTATGAAAATAGATGTTGTCTCCCCGCCACATCTGTTTTGCCTGACAAATGAGCAGCAATTCGCCTCCTATAGAAGGCAGCACACCCAGGCCGCCTTGAAACCCCGGCCTCTCCAGCTCTTCGGAGAAGGGAAGAATAAGGCCTCCCAGATTTGCGCTCTGAAAAGGAGACTTTGAAATCTCATTCCCCAAGCGGCGGGCTCTTGGGGAACCCGGGCCAGGCATGTGCTTTGGGGGGCCGGGCCAGGGTCAAGGCTCCCTACACACACCGAAGCTGCTGATTAAGGGGAAGGGGGTCTTCTGCTGGTCTTTAAAAAAGACCAGGAGACAAAGTCAATGATTTAAAAACAAAACAAAAAGGGCCCTCAAAAACGCAAGCCAAGAGCGCACTCCTAATGTGCGGAGAAAGGTCAGGTTCTGGAGGGGAGTACCAACAAGGACACCCTCATCTCTCCAGGCCACAGGGGCTTGGTGACTGGATTAACAGAATCATTTTCCTTTAATTACTCTAAGACAGACCCAATTCCAATTCCTAAGGCCCTTTCTCGCGGGGGCACCTTATGGACAGAGTGGGGCCATCAGAGTGTCCCCGCACACATGCCCAACTTGGTGATGCTGTTTTGCTGTCTCTCTCTCGTCAAGAAAGGCCCCCTTTTCTTCATTTTGGATGTTTCTCCATAAAGATGGACATTATGGTACTGGGGGAGTGGAAGTGACAGCAGAACTCAAAGTATGACACGCTCAGCCGCCCGACCTCTGCCTTCCAAGGGGAAGGGAATTACAGGTTTTCAGGCCAAGATGATGAAGAGCCCACAGCTCGTTTAGCGACCCAAACAAAGCCTGTAATAGTAACAGACCCATGCAGGCACGATGGGAATAGCAGCCTAAGACACTGCTCCGACCTGTGGGTTCGGTCTGTTTTGGTGGAGCGGGGGGTGGAACAAAGAAATAAAAGGATCGGGCCCTTCAAGAAGCCCAGTGCGCTGAGACGTATTTTCTCCTTGTCCCCTCTCCTGCCGATGAAACTCCCAATCCCTCCCCACCGACCCCCAAGGAAGCAGATTAATACCCTGGATTTGCTTGGCCAGGCAGAAATGAGATGCAGCTTCAGGATCCCAGGAGACATCTGGTCCGCTGCCCGCCCCCAACCCTCTCCTCACCTTCTGTGCCCCTACCATGTAAAACCCTGAAGCAGATTGATGACTGCTGGGTGGAGGCTGGAAATTTATGGCTCTGAGGCCGGGTCAACAGCAGCGACAATAGTTTTCAGGGAGCTGGGGGGGGGGGGTCTGCTGGCGGGGGGGGGGGGACACACACCGTCTCTCTGCCTCTCCAACCTGCAGCCCCCACTTCAGAAGGCAGCTCTGATGTCTGCCCCCCCCCCCAGTGGCCCTAACATAACCGGGCTGTAATTCAACTCGATTTCCTAAATCCACGGGCTTGCTGGCCGCCTCCAGCGGAAGGAGTGGAGAAGCGTCCCCCCATATCACAGAGGCAGGAGAAAGCCGGAGTGGCCCACTTTCCTGGTGGCGGCCAGGGCAATGCCATTTGCAGGTTCAGTTCCTGTAGGGACGGCAATGGGTGGCTGCGGGGGGAGAGGGGGTGATGGCGGCAGGCCCTGGGCCCCACCGCCTGCCCCCTTTTCACCCCACGACGATCATCCAGTCGCTATGGCAACGAAGGGAATTAATGCATCTGTTTGGTGTGACTATAACCTCGGACCCATTCAAGATGCCCTCATTATTTCCATCCTTCGGAAGCCAACCCTTGCTGTTTTGTCCATGGATGTCACCAAAAAAAGGGGGGGGATGCAGAAGTGGTAAAAAGTGGAGAAAGTTGTGGGAAGGGGTGCAGGGGGCTTCTGCCCACCCACCCAGGGGAGGACGGCTGGAATGTCACTTTCTCTCTTTTCGTTGGTGACGGTATAAAATTAGCACAGTCCAGAAAATGTGTTATAAACACGAAGACGCTGCTGGGAGGCAAAGTGGCTTCATTTCAGGGAGGGAGGAGTCGCCCCTGAGAACAGTTTGGGGACGGTCTGGGGAAGGGGCCGGCGGTCAAATGGTTGGAGGGGGTGGCGGCTGCGACCTTCCCACTTCGTGTCCCATAACCAGAAGGAAAAGCCACGTCCCTGCGAACGTCCATCTGCAGGGCGTCTAGACAGTCCTAAAAAGGACAATTAAAGACGGAAAAAAAAAAAAAAGCCGCAAGCCGCCGGTCACCCCGCGTCTCCTCCTCGCTGGGGCACCGGCTGCAACCCGCGTAAACTGCCCAAACAGGCGAAAAAATGATATAAAACAAGAAGAGCCAGTGTGGGCTGGGGGAGGCTGGGGCCGTCTGGGTCGAAAACAGTTTATGAGCAAGTGTTTTGAAATTCTGCTTTAAATAAGCCGGTAAATGAATTCAACCTTGTCAGATCTCTCTCCCTCACGCAGACCAAATACCCCGCTGGCGCGCTGTCTAGACACAGATAACAAAGGACTTTTTACAGCGCCCAGAGACGCGCTGACAAAGTGGCCAGTTAAAGATGCTGCCTTCTCCGTCTAAAACGATTTGTCAGATGGACTTAAATGAAAATGCTAAGTTATCGGTCTGGTTTGGGGTCTGCCGGGGGCGGGGGTGGGGGGCTGGGTGGGGAGACGTCGGGGGGCCGGCTGCGCTGACAGGCGGAAAACGGATCCTCTCTGGTTGGGCCACGCTCGGGGCTGCTCCAGGGCCCTACGTGGCCGGCAAATCCGTCTCGCTCTTGTTCTGAGACGCCGACCGCTAGCACGTCCCCGACACCCCGTGTGGGCGTTTTTCTCTGCGGCTCTGTTCACTTCAAAGGGGTGGTGGCAAAAGGGTTAAATGAACATGCATGGTGGGGGAGGGGGCAAGAACTTGTGCCGCCCCCGCCCCCTTCTGGAGCTCCAGAGAAGAATACGAGGGAGAGCAGGAATCCCGTGTCACCTCCAACTTTGGGTTTTGCAGGAGACTCTGGCCCCTGCTTACAAAGGGAGGCCGCCAAATGGGGGAATGCTCGCCCCTTCCCAGGAAAGGACAAGGTCAGGGGTGGGCTGGTCTCAGGGTGCCTCCCTGGGACACACTCACTGTGACCCTAACATATCCTAAACCAGGGGCTGTGCCCCTCCCCAGCTAGGCCAGGTCAAAGGGCGGAGGACCCACACCCCAGGGCCGGTGGTGGGCCAAGCACAGGGCCTGTGTAGACCCCCTTGGCCAGCCCACCACCAGGAGCAGCCCAATGGGGCTGGGTCCCCTAGATGTGGGTCTCTGGTCTCTTCTGTTCAGGCTTGCCAGCTTCTGGAGCAAAGCCTGGTGTCCACCAGGTGCCCACCGGGGTCCTTCTTTCTGTCAGCCTCCCCTGCCTTCCCTGCCAGGGTGCTGGCCAAGCTGCCACCTGCTGCAGATGCTTGCCCCGGCCGGAGGCAGCTTCTATCTCTGAGACCGGCCTGCCCTCCCTTCCTGTGTCCCTCCCTCCCACCCTCAAATGTGGTGGCGTCCAGACACCGGAACCAGACAGGCACAGACCAAACTCTACTGTGGCCCTGTCAGGCTGCGGGGCCCGAGCCTCAGTTGCCCGAGCCGGGGAACAGGGCCCCAGCCACCTGCCCGCCCTGAAGGGCCGTTGTGGGCATGACACCCTCCCCGTGACTCGCCGCTGGCCCAGGTCTTCTTGTTGGCTTCTGCCCCCAGAAGGCGGGAAGCGGGGGCTGCCCGGCTCAGGCAGAGCAGGGGGCCGGAGCCCACACAACAGAGCGGAGCCCAGGGCCGCACACACGGCGAACACTCCCAACAAAGCCCTGTCGAGACGAGGTTCCTACGCAGAAAAGCTATCTGTGCCCGTCCACGGGGAGGTCCCCTTGCTGTGGACTGAAACCCTGAGACCCCCCCGAGGATTACGGCGACCGAAGACCGCTCGCATAAAGGGGGGGCGTTACAGGCTATGTGCGCCCCCTTCCACACGCTCATTTTTAATAAAAAGCGGCTGCTCATCTCCGCTCCTCCCACGGACACGGCCCACGGCTCCCTGTCTGTGGGCAGAGCCTCCACTTTCACCCCGACACGTGGAGCAGAGGTGCGGGGAGACGTCGGCGCCACGGGGGATCGGACTCGGCGAGTCAGGACGGCGTTCTCGTCGCTCAAGGGGGTTCAGGCAGAGCGGCAGGAGAGGGAGGTCCTCACAGTCCCCAAGTCCTGCAGGGCTGAGACTCCCCCGGGGGACCGGTCAGGCCTAGAAAGAACCCGGTTCCTTCCCACACGTTGTGACTCCCCCAACACCTGCTGCCACTTCACCTGTAACCAGGGCAGAGGGGAATCTGTGACCCCATGCCCCCCGGGGCCCAGCCTGGGGTTCCCTCTCCCCAGCCACCCCGATGTCGGCCAAGCCAGCGCATGAAACGTTTTTGCCAACACTTCCCCCAATGCAGTCGTGGAGAGTCCCTGCCCTGAGTGGGGACGAGGTAAGTCCTGCAGGGCCAGATCAGGGCCGTCGGGATGGCACAGGAGGGGCCAGGCGCCGGGGGTCACCGCGGCCACCGGTGTCCGGTGCCTCTCAGCACCTCTGCTCCCACAGACCCCCCACACTGCCTGCCCTTCCCGACCCCGCTCTGCCTTCCCTGAACGGCTCCTGCGAGCGGCCCTTCCTGCTTCTCTTTGCCCACAGCTGGGCAAACAGGTACTAGGGGATGAACGCCACATGCCACCCCAATTCTGAGGGCTTCTCTCCACCAGCACAGAGCTGGGGCGGGGGGCTTCTGGTGTGAACAGACCATTCAAAGAGGCAGTGATCAGATCCATCACACAAGCCGCATCCTGCGCATGTGCCCCGGCCCTGGTCAAAGGCTTCCACGGCTGCCCCCACCATCAGCCCCCCTCCGTGGCCTCTGCCATGCTCTCTAACAGGCTCTGAATTCACCAGGGAATGGGGTGCCTGCAGGTCCCCCGCTCAGCCCACGCATGAACACTTTGCCATCGACATCAAGAGTGACGGCACCCACTCCGTACCAGGCAAAGAACGCGGATTATCCCACGACATCCCTGCGCCAGTTCACCCCGTGACGAATTCCTGTGGCCACTCACGGCCCCATTTTACAGATGAGACGCCATGAGGTCACAGACCTGAGCAGTCAAGAACGGGTCTGGAAGCAGAAGATCACACTGGAGAGTCTGTGTCTCTGCTTGGCCAGCACAACGCTGCCCCAAACGTCCTGACACCCATGGCCACTAAGCGAGACGGCTTCGTGGGTCACATCTCGGGGAGGTTTCTGTCTGCCCTGCCCTCGAAGAAGCAACCAGATGTCCCCGAAGTGGGTGGAGGTGGGGGGGCGTGGCTCGGTAGCATCTCTTCCCACAGCTTCCTGGGCTCCAACCTGGCCAGGCACTGCCTCTGGCCCCCGGGTTCCCGCCAGCAGCCCGGCACACACCCGAGGGGCACGGGCTGTGGGGTTTTATTTAGACAAAGTCCACGAGGCGGCTCCGGGCGCACTGGGTTCCACAAGGTGCCTGTGGGCAGCTGCCTCCATCATCACGACGCAGTGCTCTCTGCCGGGACGGCTGGTCACCCGACGGGCAGGCGGGGACAGCAGGCCGCCTCCTCCGAAACTCACTCCCACCCCTTCTTCATTCGGGGAAGATTTCTTCCTGCCTCGGCCCAAATCCTACTCTGTGGGGCCACTCCCCACCCCCCGACCCCACAGAACAAAAGGGAGCGTGAGCGTCTAGACCGCCCGTCTGAACGTGAGAAGGGGGCATTGTACGACCGGGCCGGAGGCCGGGCCTCCCAGGCGGAAAGGTCGGGGCGCGGGGGCGAGGAGACGGTGGCTGTAGAGGGGCCCACCTCTCGGGTCCCACGCGCCGCCTGTCCCTCCTGGAAAAGCGAGGTGGCCAGAGCTCTGCCTCAGGGAAATCGGCCTGGGTTGCTGCCAAGGCTGGACACACTGTCTCCACATGGCAAGTGGGGACCCCTGGGCTCGTCACGGAAGAAGCGAAGCCACGGGATCCCTCAGAACGGCGCCAGGGCAGGCGACAGGGCAGCAGCCGTAAACACAAGCCGCTTACCAGGACCAGGACGGCCAGTTCAGAAACTTCGTGTGTATTCCGGGCTGAGGTAATGAGGGGCCCCAGGGTCTTCCCTGAGCCTGGAAGGCCCTGCTCCAAGTGGGGGAGGGGATCCGTTCCTGGACACTTGGGCCATGGCTGCTGGCTATGTGAGCCCAGTCCCCTAGTCACCCTCTCTGAGTTTGTATAATATAAAGAGAGGCTCGAATCAGATTTGCAGTTTTTCAGGATTATCTTACCAGCAGAAGCTGTTGGTTATGAATGAAGGTCAGACCTGGGACCTGGAGGCATCAGACAGACCCGAAACAGCATGGCGGCCAGTGGGAACATGCGGCCGGAGGCGCGAGGCTGTGCACCAGTGGCTGATTGTTTCCTGAACTTACTATGTGCCCAGTGCTGGCTGGGCCTCTCCTAATGCCTAGGTCTACTGCCCTTGCCTCTGAGACAGAAACTGTGGGTATCAGCCTATTTGACAGACGAGGGGCTCGAGGCTCTGAGTGGTGGAAGGACAGGCTTCCTAGCTGGACCGCCCAGTAGCAGAAAGCTGTGCTGGAGGAGGGGCAGAAGCTCCCCCCGTGGCCTCCCACCCCACTCGTCCCAGGGTACAGATGCTGCGCAGCTGGGACACAGCACAGACCGCCTGGTGGCGACCTGTCCTTCCTCCTCCCAAAACTGCTGGGGGTGGGGGGGCCTGCATCCATCTCCCAGGCACTGCTCCGAGCTCTTTTATCGCCTTTGGTGCAAATGTCTGGAGACAGGCCTGCAGAGTATTTTCAGCAAAATAAACCCGTCTCCACGTGACGGGATTACAGGCATCTTGACTTTTGTCTTGGTCGTTTATCAAATTCTTGGAATTTTTGTTAAATAAGGAGCACCGATCACCTTTTACCATCAAAGAACCATGCTATATTCACGGCAACACAAAAGGAGACCGGCCCATTGTCCCTGGCAGGGTGGTGCACCGGGTTCGGGGCATCCTTGGGGGTCCTGGCTGGAAATACGGGGTGGGTGCTGGAGAAACAGGCACACAGCTTAGGCCCGTGATCCCCTTCTTGGCATCTGTCCTAGGAAGCACCCAGGGAGGGAATCAACGTCTCAAGGATGCCCCCATCCACCAGAATGAGCAGAGTCTGCTCCTGCCACAGCTGATTGGGATCTAGGACCTGCGTTCCTGAAACCCTATCTCCTACAAGAAAATGGCCAAAAATTCAGGTTCCTGGTCCATTCCAAGTTTCTGGATTAGCACCCCAGCGGGAAAGACGGGAAACCTCTCCTTTTGAGTTCCTTATCTAAGGGAACCATTGCACCTGATAAATTAGGAAGCGTCCACACCAGGGGACCCAGGTCCACTCCGCCTCCCCACCTCCCTCCCCCCACCAATTTAAAAGCTTGATGGAAAAGCAAGATCGTGAGAGAAAGATGGTCCCACTGCACCTCTGCCCCTCAATGCGTCGTGCAAGACTTCCGGCAATCTGTGCTCTGCAACCCCTGGATTTCTGTCGGCCATACTCGAGTTCGTCTTTCTCGTGGCTTTATACTTCTAGAACATTCCGCCCAAGACACAGTTGGTACTCAATAAATGAGCTGAATGAAGGAGCAGAACGAGGGAAGTTACCCACCAGAAAGGTTCCTACACAAGCACAAAATTCTAGATGACACACCCGAGTCCCTACCTCGGGCACCACCCCCCATCAGGATGCCACGAGGGGACGACCCTCCTTCCCTCACTCTTCTTCCTCATCAGCACATCCATGAGGTGCCTTCAGCAGGGGGTTGGGCTGGGGTCCCCGGGGAAGGCTCTGAAAGGGGAGGGGCTGTGAGCCAGCGCTGAGTCACAAAGGGTCCCCGGGCAGGTTTCGGCTAGGGCGAAGGCACTGCCCGAGGGACGACGACTTAATAACAGAACACCCTTCAACTCTTGAGCATTTACAAGGCCCGGAGCACTGAGCTAAGCATGTATCCCTCATTTGATCCCCACGATGATCGTAGGAAGTGACTGCCTCCTAGGATCCCCATTCTACTGATGAGGAAACAAAGGCTCAGAACAGGGAAGCAACCCCAGGGGACACTCCCCTAGTGGTGGGGGTCTACAGCGGCCCTCACCGCCTTCCCCTCCTTGTGTCTGGGTCCTCGGTGCCTGCTCACTCCAGACACACTGGGTCTGGCCTTTTCGAGGACCTCACCAGGCTGCAGGCATCAGGGTGTACCCGTGAAATCATGGGGCACAGGGGTAGATAATGGGGTCAGGGGCAGGAAACCACAGATGGCCAAGAAAGAGGGATGGAGCCCCCCAACCTCGGCATCCCTGGTGCCCAGTGTCCCCGGGCCTGGTCCTCCTCCAGAAGACCCTTCTCTGGCCAGAGAAGCCTGTACCCGGCCGACAGCCCGTGGAGGACGGGCACGGCCAAGGCCGCCCTTGGCCCCAGGATGAATTCCTTGAGGGCTGACGCTGCCAGATGGAGAAGAGGCAGAGTGGCATATGGTATCTGGAGTCGACCTGGAGCCCCCGGCCTCACCCAGACACCCTCCACGGTCCAGCCCCCACCGCACGTGGGCAGTCTTCATGGTGGAGAGGAAGGCAGAGCCCTAGGAGCCCTGAGCTACCCTCTCTCCCAGTGACTGGCAAGGCAGTTCAGGTCCGTGAGGCGCCATGACGATCCCTTGGCGGAGCCCACAGCCCACACTCAGCCCAATTCGTGGGCACGGGAGCCAGGGCTGCTGGGGTTCAGGGCCTAGCTCTGCCACTCACCAGTCATGGGACCTAAGGCAAGTGTGTGTGCCTCATCTGTGCAATGGGTCTAAGGACAGGAACTGCTGTCAGGAGGCTGGGAGGTTTCCGTTTCCACAGCAATGTTCTTAGGGGCGCAGCGGGGCTGCCCAAGACCTTTTTAACTCTGAAGACTACTTCCCTGGCTTTCACACCTCGTCATAATCAGCTGCTACTCCAGACCCTGCCGTGGGCCGAGGTCGCAGGGGAAGCGGTCTCAAATCGGACCAGGACCAACCTTAGGCAGAATGAGGGCACAAAGAGCACGAAGCCCAGACAGGCCCAGAAGCAAGAGAGGCACACCATCCACACTCAGCTTGGGAGCAGGCCAGGGGCCTCCGCCTCTGCATTCCCACCCGTGCGGCCGGGACCTCTCACATTCCAGCCAAGCTGCCGTGCCTTTGCGGGTTTGCAATAAAAATTCCTAGACAGGTAGTCAGGTAGGAGGCCGGCCCCAGGACGAGCAGCAAGAGGGCAAGGGGGCAAGGGCCCTGAGCAATACCCTGTTGGCCAGTGAGGCCAGTGGGGTGAGGGATAGCCTCCTTGCCTTTTCCTCTGGGTCCCCGAGGGGCGGACCCAGACCCGGGACCTGAGGCCTGGGCTCCAGGTGCAGGAAGGTCTTGGAGTCAGTCGGGAGCTCCTTGGGGAGGAGCCTGCCTCACCCCAGCCAGACCCATCCCCTCGAGGGACTCTGATCCCTTAAAGGAGGTTCGATGCTCTTGTCATTCTGGGGTCTTCAAACAGCTCCCTCCACCCCCTGCCACATGCCAACCTCTTTGAAAATACTTGAGATAAAGCACAGGTTCTGCGAAACCCCAAGGCGGACGTGGCAGAACGTCCCCCCATGCCCCGAGGCCGGAGCCTTTCCCAGCAGTGGCCTGGCGGCAGCAGAGAAAAACAACATGGACGGCGCGTACCGAGCCCCCCCCCGCGAGGTCCAGAACTGGGACACACCGAAGTCCTATGCTTCCCTTGCGACCCCCTGTGTCCCCCTACCCCCAGAGCCAAAACTGCGCCTTAGGGAGGCTACGCAGGAAATCACAGATCTAACCTGCAAAGCAACAAACAGTTTCAGGCGCTGCAGGGCAATTAAATTTGGGAGGTTTTTTCCCCATGACCAAAGAAGAACTTCGAGATCTCGGTTAAAACACACACAGAGATCCAGATGACACACAGCTGTGACGGCACCCTCCTGCAAACTGCGTGGGGCGCCCCGAGAATCCAGAGGGGCCAAGGCTTGGCTTCCCACCGCCGGCACTGTCCCGAGAACAAGCGTGGGGCCCTGGCACCTGCCTGGTGCTGCTCCCAGCTCTGTGTGTGGACGAAGGATGGCGGAGCCCCCCTTCATCCCTAATCTCCTGCCCCTGCGGAGGGAACCTTGGGTTCCCTTCCTTTAGAGGACCCTGTGATCCTGCTCTCATTAGAATTGAGCTGACCTTGACCTTCAAGACGGCTGGGTGACCTTGGCAGACCAAAGAGCGAGGTGCCCCCCTTCTGTGGGAGCTTCCATCAGTCTGCAGGTGCTACTGGGGACCCCGAGAAGTCCTTGGCAGGAAAGAGCCTCTTAGAACACAAGTCCAACTAGCCTCCCTGATGTCTGCCGTTTCCAAGTACCCATTAAAGGAATTAAGATTCCTAAAGATTTTAATTTCAAAATTGACATCCTATTCAATGGACTCCCTTTTATTACCTCCTCTTGTCTCAAACAATAACCCTCAGGAAATCGGGGACGTGCTTGTTTCATTTGTCCTAACGTGCTCTTAATGTACATCAGCCTAAGCACCTAACTGCGAAATTTAAAACGCCCATCCTCACGCCATGAACAGCTTGTCACAGGGTACCGGTGTGCCGCAGGCCTGTTGATCTCTCCACACTTACACGGTGGGACAGTTAGGACACCGGTGGCTTCAATAAAATCAGACACAGGTCAATTAACTGTGGGCAAGCGTGCCCTTGGGCAAGTGACTTCTGTCCACCGCACCTCAGTGTGCCGGTCTGAGAAACAGGCCCAGGGACAACGGCTACGCAGGGCATCCATGTGACCTGGTGGCCCACCCCCGGCAGGCATGGGTGACAGCAGGAGGGAACTGAGTTGCCACATTACAGCCCCGGGGAGTCTGAACTCTCCCCAACACAACCATCTGACAAAGCGAGGACTGGGGGCAAAAGGCACCTAAGAGCCACGCCACCATGATTCGGGAGCCGCTCTGCGGCTTCTACTCCTTCGGCAGAGAAGGCTGGCCGGAGACCCGGTGTGCCAGCCCCCACGCTCCCCAGGGAGGCCTGCTCTGACCCCCGACCCACAGCTCCACTCGGAGGCCGGAGCCATCCGTCAGCCGGCAGGAACGCGGCCTCACTGCTGCCGCCTCTGAGTAACCGCCTCCCCCAGACATGATTCATACCTGTCTGGGGTCACCCACATCCTTCTTCCCTGCGAAGGAATGCGTGCCAGGGGAGGCGAGCGGGCGGGCTGGCAGCAGCGGCTGGCGGGGCCGTGCCAGGCGGCGGCAGAGGCGTGGCCCGAGTTGCCTCCAAGGACTCTGCGGCCGCGCTGAGTGCCCCACTGGCCATGGCTGGACAGACAGACATCTGGGTCTCGCATTCCCACGTCTGAGGCCCAGATCCGGGTTACAAAAGCTTTTCCCCGGGAAGGCAGCTGGCATTCCACCCGGATACAGTGATTCCCCTGGGTCCAGCGTGCCCCACCCCCCCGCCAAACCTCCTCCCCACTGGGGAACACTACACACAAACAGCAAGGCCTCACCACGCGATGGGTCTCTGAGTCGGCAGACTGAGTGAGAAAAGCCAAACAAGAGGGAACACAGAGCGTGATTTCATGTATGTTGAGCCCTCCACTAGGAAGGGCTGGCCCTGCCTGCTCCAGCGGACGGGCACAAACCAAAAAGGGGCACAGGGACCTGTCCAAGGACGGGAGGTTCTACGTCTCAGTCTGGACAGGTGTCCCATATACACGTTTGCCAAAACTCATCACAGTAGACGCTACACCCATGTGCTTTGTGTCTGTAAATGACACCTCAATTCGACACATTGGAGCTGGGACAACACGGGTGTCAGGGGAAGGCGAACAACTCAAGGGAAGAGAAGGGACAGCGGGTGATGTATGACCGGCTCTTCCTTCTCACAAAGCCCTAGGTTTGATAATGCCCATTTGGCAGAGAAGAAAACTGACCAGAGGAGACGGCAGAGCAGAAGGAGCATGGGCTCCTCCAGGGCATCAAGGACAAGAAAACCTCCTGTCCAGAAAGAACACTCTGCCTTCAACTGGGGGCTGTCTCCGCCTGTTGTCTCCCCCTCTGCCCCTTGTGCCAAAAAACCTTTGCAAAAAAGCAAGGTGCCACTTCCGTTGAAGGAGAGCCTTGCACGGGTCGCCAAAAACCCAGAAGGCAAAGGTTAGGGGCAGCTCCAGCTGCAGACATCGGGAGCAGAAAAAGCAGCCACGATGCCGAGCGCCCACCGTGATCATGGGAATCCCTCCGACTCCGAGGCTGGCTGGAGGCCTCAGGGGTCACTCAGCCGTTCTGAGCACCCGGTCTGGAACACAGCACACAGAGAAGCCCCATGCTCGAAGGCAAGGCCGCCCGGCTTCCCGCCGCTGCCTCCAGGAGGGACGCCCATGAGTGGGAGCACCATCCCAGTACACCCAGAGTCCCCCTGGTGCGAGGTCTCCTGGGGATTACAACGGGATCAGAAGCAGGCCTCCACCAGTCACAGAAGGGCTCTGGGCTGAAGGCTGGCCCGGATTTTCTTGTCCCGCCCCCTGCACCTCGGCTGAGCTGCGGCCACACGGAATCACCCGGAGGGTTCAGCGTCCCGGCGTCCTGCCCTGTCCCCAGCAATTGGCTCGGGGTGCCCCTAAGTATCGGGCTTGCGAGCCCCCAGGTGGCCTTCCCGGGGAGCCGGCACCGGGACCCGCTGAGTGCAGAGGGGCTGGAGGAATGCCTTCAGCTGTGAGATTCACTACGGCTTCTCCGCCTGCTCCCAGGAGCCCAGGCCCGCCCGGCACCCCACAGGCCATGGCAAACCCTCTCTCCGTTCAGCTGCAGCTCAAGGCTGGTGCCGGACAAATTCCTGCTCTCTCAGGCTTGAGTCCCAGGCACCGCCACCAGGTGACCCTTCCAAGAAGGGGTTTGGAGAAGGCTGAAGGACGCAGCTGCAGATGCCAGAGAGACCACGCCCTTGCGGGGGGGACAGGTGGTTCTGAAGTTTAGGGGATGGTGGGCAGAGCACAGGTGCTTTGCTCCTCGTGACCTCCCACACCATGGCATATGACCTAGCTCCGCCTTTTCAAGCCAGGCTATGGAAAGCCACAACCTCACTGTGGGCAAACACCAAGGAAACGACCAGCTAGACGAAGTTGCTGGGTGCCAGCTGCCCACTCTCTGGACACTGCCTGCTTCCTAGCCTCTCCCCTTCCTTGTTCTTCCCAAGCACCATGCCCCACTGGCCTGAGTCTATTCTGGGGAATGGGTCCAGAGCTCATTCTCGCTAGAGTGTAAAGGAATGCTGCGGTGTGCTTAGGGTAGGGCTCAAGATATCCAGGGCAAAGAGGCTGCGGAGGTAAGTGGAGGCTCTGGTGACATGTAGGCTCGTGACCGTGATTTTAAAGACAAAGGAACAGGATGTTAAGGAACAGGATGGATCTTCCTGCGGATCTCACCTTGCAGAAACGGGGAGGTCTGGGAGGGACCCAAGCCTGAGAGCTGAAGGCCGGTGGCTGGGGCACTGCAGGGTGGCGGCACATTCCTAAAACTCCTAGAAGGGACTGCCCTGACTCGTTTCCTAGCTCGGAGGGAGACCCACAGCCCTCACGCCTCTCCCCGCTGGGCTGCCCTGTGAGGACGGCGCTCTGTTGAGCCTCCTCGGAGCCCCGACTGGGAGTGGGCACGGGAGCACCACCTCGGGGACGGTCTGACCCCAGCAAGAGTGGACGCTTGCGACAGATGAGCAGTGTCTGTCCCGGGCGGGAAGGGCAGCGCGGGACCGCCGGCCACACGCTCATCCCGGACCCCCGCCCGGGAACGTGCAAAACCGATCAATAAACACGGGCTGGGGTCCCTCTATATGAAGGGTCCCAGGAGCTGGGGAGTCACACATTCACGAATCAGTCGTCATTCAGTGACGCAGACGGCAGGATCCGGCGGAGTGAGTTAGACAGCGAGTCACCGGAGAAAGCGGACTGCGGGGAGAAACACCGGTCAACTACATGGAGGCAAGTGCCGGGCTACACGCTTGCAGGCAGGGACTGGCTTTACATGACGACTGCGAGCTGGACTCGCCACCCACCTCTGCGCCGTCCGATCAGCTTCGAGATGCGAGGGTAGCGACAATTTTATGTAGGGCCACCAGGAAGTAATAAAATTAGGCAAAATGAGCCGTTCCACGTGTAAGTCCTCACCCTTGGCGGAGTAATGAAAGGCCTGGCAACTGCAAACATCTAATAATGGTCATCATTAGGAAAATCGAGGGGCTGGTGGCGAATGGCTGCTGACTCTTAAACCTGGACATTGAAACCGTTCCGTGATGGACCCCCAGTCAATGGAGTTTGTTGTTGTTGTTGTTTTTAAGGATTTTATTTATCTGACAGAGATCACAAGCAGGCAGAGAGGCGGGCAGGGGTGGGGGGAGGGGAAGCAGGCTCCCCGCCAAGCAGACAGCCCGATTCAGGGCTCGATCCCAGGACCCTGAGATCATGACCTGAGCCAAAGGCAGAGGCTTAACCCACTGAGCCACCCAGGCGCCCCTGTTGTTGCTGTTTTAGAAGGCAACATTCTCTGCATCCGTGCCTTTTCGACCACAAACTCTGCTCCAAGACGCCAACGGGGGCGTCCCTACATGCCAGCCTGCTCAGGAACCGGGATCCCGAAACACGGGCAAGATGCACCGGAGACAGGAGCGTATTTAGCCGTGAGCTGTCGTAACGATCACCAGCGGCAAACGGAGTGGCGTTTAGACGGCCTGTTGGTGTTACTTAATCGGTGACATTCACCAACGTAATCGACACTCTCTCCATCATCTCAATATACCCACTTCTTCCTCCCATACCATAAACAGATTAGAAAAAATAGTTTCCTGCTATGGCCGTGACCCCACAGGCTGCCAAGCTCAGCCTGGTGTGAATCACTCGGGGCTCACCGCGACGGCGTTCTCCAATGACTGAATGATAACGGGCGCCACAGACACCAATAAATGAATCACGCCTTCCGCAAGACCAAACCTTTGGCTTTTACAGACACCAATTACAAAGTAGAGAGAAAAGAACAAAGAAATTACTCAGGGTGTTTGCGCAAAGTTGATTCATAGGTTTACAGAATTATTACCGACTAAATTGTTTTTAGGAAGGCAATTAGAGCTATGACCAGCTCCAGCCCAGCACCAGCCTATGGACGTGGGAATTTGCAAGATGGGGTGGGGCGGCCACCAAAGTCTTACAGGGCTCCAGGAACCTCACTTTCTACTGTCTCCTGGCGGGTTCCTTAAGACGTTTGTGAAATCCTTAAAACATGCAGCCACAGAAGCCATGCAGAAGAAGGCACATACGCACATCGTTTCAGTGAAAATCTTGGTTTTCACTTTTATTTTTCCTTCTCGAAGTGTAGCACCCACAGAAGAACACAGAGCTGTGACCAGGGTTTTGAAACACATCGTCCACAATAACCAAATGCTCCCACGATTTCTCCACGCACAGCAACAGCAGGGGGTTCAGATCAAAGCTATGTTACCTACTATAAAACTTGAGGTGATGAAGAAAGAGCGTTCACGGTGGTCACATGCAAATTCTGAGTTTGTCTAACGAAGTGTGACCTCTGAGATGAATCACCCCCACAGGCCTCGGGTTGAACCTTGCTGGCCAGGCTTCCTGGACAAGCTTCTACAAAGGGGAAAGCTTCCTCATCAGGGATATCAGATCCTTGTGGGAATAAAACTGAGCTTACACCAGGCTTGGGCTCTCGGGCAGCAGCCCCTCTTACCAGCAGCTGCCCGGACCGTCACGGGCAAAGCCAGCAAGTGCCCCGGGCAAAGCCAGCCCCTGGCAGTGACCAGGTAACGAGGGCCACTGGGACAGAATACCTCTTTTGAGAAAGAGCAGTCTGCTTTCCCCCCAAATTTCCTGGAAATCTGATTCAGCTCCCCGCTTCTCTTTCTGGAACCCTGGGCAAAGGCAGGGGAAGGCTCAGGGCTCAGTCCTGGGCACACCTGGTGGGAGGCAGGTCCCCACAGTGGCCTCCCGTCAAGGGGCCTTAAAAAAGCCACCCCAGGGCTCCTGGGTGGCTCAGTGGGTTAAGCCGCTGCCTTCGGCTCAGGTCATAATCTCAGGGTCCTGGGATCAAGTCCCACATCGGGTTCTCTGCTCAGCAGGGGGCCTGCTTCCCTTCCTCTCTCTCTGCCTGCTTCTCTGTCTACTTGTGATCTCTCTGTCAAATAAATAAATAAGATCTTGGGCGCCTGGGTGGCTCAGTTGGTTATGCGACTGCCTTCAGCTCAGGTCATGATCCTGGAGTCCCGGGATCGAGTCCCGCATCGGGCTCCCAGCTCCACGGGGAGTCTGCTTCTCCCTCTGACCCTCTCCTCGCTCATGCTCTCTCTCACTGTCTCTCTCTCTCTCAAATAAATAAATAAAATGTTTAAAAAATAAATAAATAAATAAATAAATAAATAAAATCTTTAAAAAAAAAAAAAAAAAAAAAAAGCCACCCCAGCTTGGTGGGTGAAACGCAAGCGTTTTAAAACATTCTACGTATTTTACATCATAAAGTATCTATGTGTCTTTCAAATATTCAAAAATACATGGCTTCATATTTTACTTTTTCAAGACTTTACTTATTTATTTGAGAGAGAGAGAGAGAGAGAGAACCCACGGGGCCGCGGGGAGAAGCAGGTTCCCGCTGAGCAGGGAGCCTGATGCAGGACTCGATCGCAGAACCCTGAGATCATGACCAGAGCCAAAGGCAGACATATAACCCAGTAAGCCACCCAGGCGCCCTGGTTTTGTATTTTAAAGCACATATTTCGGGGGACGCCTGGGTGGCTCAGCTGGTTAAGCAGCTGCCTTTGGCTCAGGTCATGATCCCAGCGTCCTGGGATCGAGTCCCACATCGGGCTCCTTGTTCTGTGGGGAGCCTGCTTCTCCCTCTGCCTCTGCCTGCCACTCTGTCTGCCTGTGCTCGCTCTCTCTCTCTCTGACAAATAAATAAATAAAATCTTTAAAAAAAAAATAAAGCACATATTTCTGTATTCCTAACCACTGACATCAAACAAATCCACGGCTGGATTTGTCACTTTTACCCTCCCCCAAAGCCACGGATGGAAACATCATCTCCTGGAGAACTCAGGACCAACAGAGACTCTCCTGGCCCGAAACCTCCGTGACTGGGATCCAGGGCTCCCCGTCGGTCTCGGGGGCAGGCGAGGAACACGTCAATCCACTCATCCGCCAACCAGTTCACTGTGTACTGAGCATCTACTCTGGGCCAAGAGCACACACAAGCTGTACCAGGACTCAGCATGTCTGCCCCCGTCCCCATCTCCACCGAAGTCCCCCACGGGGGACAGAAGATACGGGACAACTTCTCCAAACTTAAAGGCAAGGTGGGGTCTTGAACCTGTGCGACTGTTCGGAGGTATAGGTTGTGTCTGTCTGTCCAGCCCGGGGGGGGCCCCCGGCGCTGCCTACGGTCTTGGAGAACTGGAACGGGCAGGTGCTTCTAGGGCACGGAGCAGCCTTCAGGGCGCGGACAGCCAGCGCCTAGAAGCCAGAAGCAAACTTCATCCAGCATCCAGATCCCAGGGCCACTGGGGACTTTACGCTTGCTACCAAATAATTAAAACTCTTCAGCTAGCAGAGCTATTTCCTAAACCCGCTGAAACGATACTCATTGATTTTGGTTACAGTACGTCTGAAGGGAAAGAAACTCAGCCTCCACGGTCCCCGAGGCTCAGGACACGCTTGCTAGGCACTGAGGGCGCTGACTTGAAGCCAAGTGACCCACCCCTTCTTCTTCCCGCCCCTGAACCCACTGGAAAACACACATGTATCAGAATCTGCCGCAACATCAGAAGATCCCATTACCCGATACCTCCCCGGTGAGTCATGGAAGCCACCCCAGCTCCTGTCAACACGTGGCATCTCACCGTCACCTCAGAGTGAACGCCAGCTCCACTCGGGGGTGACACCAGGTGGGGGAAGAGCCCCCCAAACACTCCAGGCCTGAAGCAGGTGTGCGCAGAAAAGAACGGCCCTACAAATTCTCCCTGTGGGGTTGGGACCCGGAGGTGGCTATCCCTTCTTGTCATTTCCATACTCTAAGCATTAAGGGAATTGGAAGGAAGACCTTGACCTCCCAGGACAAGTCCGGCTGAAGCAGGACAGGCATGTCTGGCCTTGGACGTTTCCAGAAGTGATGGTGGCCAGAGATGAAGGCACCATTCCCCGTCCCCCAGACAGTGGAAACTTCCTTGATCCCTTGCAAATATGAGTTTATGCCAGGGGGGCCTTTCAGTGTCCAGGCCTCGGTCCAGCCCACCTACGAAGTGGCTGCTGGTCTTCCCTCCATTTTATGGGGGTGCTGCTGGAGGCTCGGGAAGGGGGCAGCCCATGTCCTCAAAAGATGGTTTTCAGAGTCTGTATCTTGACTGCGTCTCGCCCCATCTGGACTCTTCTTCCAGCCTGCCCACACGCCCTGCCCAGGCCCCCTTCCTTCCTGCCTCATCCACGTGCAGGGTCTCTAAGGGCTCAGGGGACATACCGAGCAAAACGGGCACGGTAGCTAACGCTTCCGTGTCTGGTGACCAGAAGCGACACAAGCGACAGTGAATTACGTAATACCCAACACAACCTGACAGGTGTGACAGGAGAGACCCCCCTCCCCCCGGCAGTGCTCCTGGAGCCCAAACAGGATGACGGGTCTGGGAGCCTCCCCGAGGGAGGATTTGAAAGTGGCCTCATTTCCGTTCCCCCCGCCGCCCCCTTCCTGGAATAAACTTTTTGTGTCTAGTCCCTAGAAGGGCAGCTCCCCGAGGGCAGGGTTCTGTCTGTGGGGTCCTGGCATTCTGCAGCACAGTCCCGACTGAATGGCTGGGTGCCCCCTTCTTGACCCAGACGGCCAGGGGGACATCAGCGTAAGGAGGACAGATCTGGTCCCTCCGGGAAGAGCCATGGGCCGTTCAGCAATCTTCTACCCCAGCATCTGAAGGTGGGGGTACTAGGGCTGCAGAAATAGATGCCAGCTCCTCGCACCGCCTGTAAGGGACACCCATCTGGGGGACACCGTGAGAATAGAAGACAGCCGTTGTGCTGCCAGAGTGCAAAGGCCCCGACTGCGAGATCCATGAGCATTCTTCCCTTGCAAACGGCGCAACGTGGGCTTGCAATCCTGGGGCGAAAACTAAACGACCATGGCCATGTTGAGTCTCGTAAAGATAAGGCTGGGACTCGGGGACTCGATGTGGTGTCATGGGGAAGAAATCTTGGGAGCACAAGTGTGGGGCCAGGGAGCTTAGGTTCCTGGCTGTGCCACCTGGGGCAGGTCTCTTACCCCCTCTGGACCCTTTCCTCACGCACCACCCCCCCCAAATCTGCAAATCGGTGATAGCAACAGCTCTCTCACAGAGCTGTTTTGGAGACTGAGAAAAATGCGTCACTATACCCCTGGCACGTAATAAGTTCTCCATATCCAACTAAGAAAGGGAGTGGCAGCAAAAATCCATCAGTCACCCTGGAAACAGAAGAGAAAAGCCACGCTGGGGCTCTGGGAAGGCCTGGGGATACCCCAACGCTTTCCAGGCCCATCCCGGGGCACTGAAGCCCCCGCTCTTGTCCGAAAACTGTTCTGGGACTTTTCCTCCCAGCTCGGTGACAGAGGCTTCCACCAGCACCCGACAAGGCCCCGACGGAGACCCAGGGGCGTCACAGTTTGGCTCTGTCGTGTCACTCGAAGGGAAAGTGAGGTTGACTGTCAATGCTCCAAGTTGTCATGGCTACAGGAAGGGGTGCAGCCCACCTCGGGGAGGGGGTTAGGCCAGCCCGTGAAGAAGAAGGTGCTCGGAGAAGCCAAGCAGAAGACATGCACCCCACCCCACCCCACCCCACCCGCCGGGAAAACAAAGATCACTGTCTTACTCTGATGGTTCACAGCCTGTCTAGACTCACTTGTTAAAAACGGAAATTAATTTTCAAAACATGGGAGCCTCAGACCATCCCTCGTTTCTGGGCTTTGTGCTCCGCGTCTTCCTCGGCAGGGAACCTAGTGGCATGTCTGGATGTCAGGGTGCTCCTGCCTTTGTGCCTGCCAGGCCCACCCAGCCCCCCGGCCTCCGAAGCTGGCAGTGGACTGCGGGAACCCAAGGGGGTCCCTCCGGCCAGCTCTGAGGTGGGCCTGGCAGGGACAAGGGAAGGAAAATATTCAAGTCCCTCCACCTTCAAGGTCACGGTTCCCACACATGCCTGTTTATTCCAACATCCCCTCTACTGCCAGCACCCCAGCCCCAAGATGGGGAAACCTTCCTCTGATGCAGGTCTCCTCCTCTGGCAGTGGCCGCCAGGGGACAGGACGAAGTGGACAGTTGAGACGAGTCCTCTCCCCGCTGTCACCACCAAGCCCCATGATCACAGAGCTGTGGAGACACCAGGCCACACTCCACGAGAATAACCTTGGCAGAGGCACAGCCCCCCCACCCCCAGCACCCAGGAACTGCTATTACCCCACTTTCCACTCCGACCCCAAGACAGCCAGGATGTTCTGGAGCCAGGCTGAGCCTCCATCTCCCCACCTCCCATCACACGCTTGACCTACCGCAACCCTCGGAGAGATCACGTCTGGGGACCGGTGTCATGGGGCCCTTGAAGCAAAAGGAGAAAAGAATTGCCAGTCCTTAAACGCCAAGAGTTTTGTATCAACATCCAGACATCCGGGTCCCTGAAGTGGACAGGTCTGGCCACAAAGGGCTCGCGTGGTGGCCACCCCCTTAGGCAGCACTCACGGCCCCGGATCTCCGCAGCCCACCCACCCTGAGGCACACCTCCCCAGCCGCAGCACAGTGTCATCCTCCTGGCTCCCTGGCGCAGAGTGGGGCGGGCAGGCAAGCACACAGGGCCTAACCATGCGCTGGCACGCGCGTGTGTGCGTACACACACGTGTGCATGCACGTGGGTACATGACACCTTTTAAGAAGCACAAAGCAAGGCCCTGGGCTTTGACCGCTTCCTCAGCACGTGCACCACACAAGCACCCCGGCTGGCGGGAGCTCGGCCTCCCAACTCTCGCTGGTTAAGAGTTTCTTCTCTGTGGGAAGGACCCCAGACCGTGAGTCACCCGCAGACTTGGTCTCTGGGTGGTAAGAACCCGAAGAGGAAAAGCCACGCAGCCCCTCCAGTTTGGGCCCTATCCGTCGTAAGCTCCTCTCTGTCACGGTTTTACGTGTTAAGCACTGCGCAAACTAGAAGGCTGATGTGTCCCGGGGCCCGGATGCGGTGCGACCAGATACCAGCGCCCCGGAGCAGGCAGGTCTGGGGCTGCTACGGGACACGTGCACCTGTTGTCCTGTCAAAGTGGCGGCCACCCTGACCCTCCCCAATGGCCTCCACTCCGGGGCAGCTGTGCACACCACTCTGTTTCCCTCCTCCTTCCAAGGGAGAGTGAGTGCATCAATTTGCACAATGTAAAGGGCAGGTTGTGTGTGCCCACGCAGGAGCAATCACTTACTCTCTGCCTTGACAAGCCCTAAGCTTGGCCCTGACCCTGGGCCACGCTGGGTGGTGTGGCTGGCTTACCCCAGACCTCCTGGGGAGCTGTGGCCAACTGTCTGACCTGAGATCCAGTCCAGGATTTGCACCTCAACCTAAAACCCAGACAGTCAGAAAACATGTGGGTTAAAAGTCCGCGCTCCAAGGGCCCACAGGGGAAATAGCTCAAGCTAGACGGCCGTAGTTTCAACCAAATCCTGAAATACAAGCTTGCACAGTGCCTGAGTCTCTCCTCCGAATAAATGCAAATCCAAGATGAAAACCGGGAAGCTCCTCAGGACAGAGCCCCCATCCTTCCTGTGCGGCACACAGCAGGCACTCAAGAAAGGCCAAGGGAGTGAATGACAGGCAGGCGCCAACTCTGAGCACCACCACGGGCCTTCACTGGGGCTGATCTCTGGAGGAGATGGACTGCCCAACTCCCTTCCGCCCTCAGGCCCCCGGAGAAGTAACCGACTAAAACAGCAGTTCTCAGCCAAGCCAAGGATATCAGGCGAGGTCCGGAGGCATTTTGGGTGTTACAACTTGGCAGGGGAGCAGAAGCCTACTCTAACAGGCACCTAGTAGGCAAAAGGCCAGGGAAGCTCCTAAGTGTCCAGCAACCCCCACAGCCTCCCCCTCCCTCCCCACAAGGAGGTCCTTGTCCCTTGGGTGAAATGCCTGGGTTTGAGACACGGGGCACCGGGTGTGCCGGGCGTTTCTGCAAGCTCAGTCTGTAGTGTTTGGGGGTATCTGTCTGGAATTGGGTGGCGAGGAGGAATCAGAGGCTCAGTGACATTAGTGGAATCAGAGGCTCAGTGACATTAGTGGTGGTAAGAAAGAGAACAGCCACCAGAGATACTGGCCACAGGGGTCCGGGGGGGGCCGAGCAGGGTGCTGCCCGGGGTCCTCCAGATATGCAGCCTGACAGCAGAATGGCCCAAGTCAGTCTGTCCAGGCAGAGGCGGCATCCACCTGCCTGCCGCCCAAAAGCCTCAAGCCGAAGCTGGAGGAGAAGGGCAGGGGCTAATTTCTAAGAGAGAGAGACCTCTAAAGAGGTCAACAAGAATGCCAAGAAACACGCAGGCCAGCAGGAACCCTGTTCTGAAAAGCCTGGCCTACTCCCTACTGTCAGCTTGGTGAGCTGTCCCTGGAGCCACCTGTCTTTCACCCCAGGACCCCTGGCTTGTTTAAATAACAGCTTATTTTTCTGTGGGGGCATCCTGGGAACAGTGAACCCCCATCAGAGAGCGTCCCTCACCCCTTGACTCTCAGAGACAACTGACATCCCCGGAGGGTGTGGAGGGTGCGGAGGGTGCAGGGAGTATCTTGAACCTGGCTTCCTTGGAGAGATCCCGGTCCCCACACTTCCAAGTGTGACACTGGGGGATGCTGCTGATTTCCGGCCCTCGGGTTCAAGGAACCTTCTGCGGGGCCCAAGTTCTAAATTAAAGAGACAGAATGTGTACTTCCTGAGAAATAACTCTGGGTGTGGGTCCAGGGTGCGCTGGGGACCGAGGGCAAAGCTTTCCATTACCACCTTCCTTCATTTATAAAGCCTGAGCTGGCCAAGGCTCCACCCAGCTCTGAGAGCTGGGGCACCTGAACGCCACACCAGGGACCCAGTGCTGCTGGGGGGAGGGGAGGAGAACCGCTTCTGGTCCTGGAGCCTCCAGCCAGACTTTGGAGGGCAGAGACCCCATCTTGAAAGCTGGTAGAATTTTCGATTTCAACCGTCAGGGTCTCATCCTTCAGATGAGGAAACTAAGACAGCTTAAGGAACCAAGTACCAGGGGCCACTGGGACACGACCCTGCAGCCCAGCTCCAAATCCATCTTTGACGTTCCGCATGCAGACAACCCCCAGTCTGCATCACGTGAAATGTGGCCTTCCTTCCGCACTTCAAATTTTCTTCCCCATCTTTTTGTATAAAGAAACTCCAGGCCTTCAGGCTTCCTCACCAGAGCCTTTCGCGGAAATCTGATTAGCACTTGCAACAAACTGTTACATTATACCTGCATTTTAAAGATTGCTTCCCTTCCTGCCCTGGGCTTTCTTCCAGTAAGCAGGGGGCCGTGTGTAAAAAATACACTGTGCATGGTGAGTCACGTACCACGCTGGGGCCGGCTGGAGCAGGCCAGGGTTCCAGGTGCTAACCTCGAGGGTCCTGCTCAGACGCGCCACTGGGGGAAGCACACGGGTTGAAGGCAATGGGTTTAACACCCTGGTGTCAGCCAGAACATCATCAGGGCTGAAGGGACAGGAATAAGAATGATTTTTTTTTTTTTTAAACATCCTGAACACAAAGGAAGGACAAGAGCAAAATGCCCATGCCCAGTCCTCACAATGGTTAAGTTCGACACAACAGCGTGGAACCCTGGGGTGGGGGGTTCCCCTAAGGCAACTTTACAGAAGGGGGGAAATGAGGCGCCAAGAGTCCTTCACCAGCAATCCATTCACTGAGGAGGCCCTCTCCAAACATGTGCGAACATATTTTAATAATATCCTCATGCATTTCATTAGCCTCCTGAGTTCACAAAGGGCCTTTGGGAAGCAATCTGGTTTAATGCAACTCAGTTCCGCAAACGGTGACTCTGGGCAGGTTCTCCTGGCACCTCGCTGGCCTGGCATGGGGCGGTCTGGGGAGTGGGGGTTGGGGGGGGAACCAGGCTTTCAATTCCGGGACTGGAGGGAGCGGGGGCACTCATGGATGGAAAGACCCACCACCAAAGCGGGCCAGCCTGCCCCAGCAGGGCCAGTCATGGGTTATTTTTACCTCTTGTGCCTCACTGTACAAGCTCAGGGGCCACAAACTGTGGCAGCCGCCTGCGGAAACTGGCTTATGAGTCACCCAGTGACTGCCCTGCTCCATGGTGGCCGCCTCTGACTCCTGGTCCCAGCTGGAAGAAGGCTGGCCCTTGCAAGAAGGGCTGTGTGCTCCCGTGCCTCAGGTGCTTAGAGACGAGGGTAGGGACACTGAAGCCCCGAGAGGCAAGAGGTCCCCAAAAGGATGGGCTGGGGGAAGGGATACAGGCCGAAGGCCGTCTACACAACCTAACCTCCACCTGAGTGGGCAAATGCATGGCGGAAGTCAAGGCTGATTTGTCTCAAGTTCTGGATGTACAGGACGACTTGGTGCAAGCTTCCAACACCCCCTCCCCACCCTCGATCTACCTCCACCTTTCAGGGCAAGGCAGTCCCAAACACAGACAGCCCCAAACTTTGACTCATTTGTAACCAAGGTCCCAGCCAGGCTGAGCCAAGCTGTCCAGACAGAGGCTATTTATAGGTGCCTCGGGGACACAGACACACAATGAGACACACACTCGGGATCCACCTTCAGCCAGACCCACCAGCGCTGAGCCCTGAATGCAGACACCGGACACCAATGGTCCCCAAACCTCCAAAGCAAGGCACACAGTCTAAAGAGACACCAGACGCGGACACGGGCAAGACGCAGGAAGACTACATACTCCCGGGACAGACTGCGACCCAGACACACAGACACAGAGAGAGACACGGAGACGCGCCAGACCCAGACAGAGACACACAGACACGCACACTCCACAGATGCAAGGAGACCCACTCACACAGACCGAGACAGAAGCGCCACGCACACTCCAGACACACACTCCGGGCCCCAGACACCCCGCAGGCCAGACAGTGTCTCACACGCCCGCCACCCCCCTTCCCCCAGCCGAAGTTGATAAAGAGCCGGCCTAATTGCTCCATCGAGACTGCCCCTTAGGGAAATAAAATGGAAACTTCACGGTTTCGACCGCCCCAGACCTCCCGCGCCGGGCGCCCCGCCGCCCTCCGCGCCGCTCGGCCCCGGGTCCGAGTCCCAGCGGGCGGGGCGCGGGCAGCGGGGGCCGTGCCAGGCTCGCCGCGCCGCGGGACAAAGCCGGGCCGGCCGCCAGCTGCCGCGAGCCAGGAGGGCGCGCCCGGGGCGCAGGGCGCACGGCCCGAGGGGGCGCGCACGGCCCGGGCCCCCGCCCGCAGCTGCGCGGGGACTCGGGGTCCGAGCCCGACGGGGCCTCAGGGGAGGGGGGCGCGGGGGTCACTCACTGATCTCCATGCTCTGGAACAAAGAGCGTTTGCAGTTGCACGTGCAGGAGACATTGGGCTGCCCGGCGGCGAGGGCGGCGGTGCTGTTGACCCCCATCAAGCGGTGCATGGACGGCGCGGCGTCTCGGCGCGGGGCGCAGGGGGCACGGGGGCGGCCGGGGGGGGTTCCGGCCGGCGCCCGGCGCTGGGGCCCCGCATACAGGAGGCTCGCGGCGGGGAAGGCGCACCCCGGCTCTCCGGGCTCGGGGCGCCGCCAAGTTCCCGGGGCGCTGCGGGACTCAGTGCGCGGGGCCGCGCTCCCCTGCGCCCCCCGGCCGCCCCTCGGCAGCCCCGGGGGCGTCGGGAGTGCCCGCGGGTGGCGTCCGGGAAATGGGCTGGCAGCCGGGGCGCGCGCTGCCGCCGGGGCTGAGCCTCTGCTGCTGGCTTCCCGCAGCCGAGCGCCTCCGCCGCCGCCGCCTCCTCCTCATTCAAGTCCAAGGAGATCGGGTTTCGCTCCGAGACCGCGGTCGGAGGCAGGCAGACGGTCTGACGTCAGCGCTAGACGGGGCTGCCGGTTCCCACCGCGCGGGGGCCGGGGAGGGGGCGCGCGCTGCGCCAATCCCCGCCGAGGTTCCCCCGCACCCCCTTCCCCGGCCGCGGGGCGGGGTGACAGGGAAGGGGGCGGGCTCTTAAAGGGCCAGAGCGAGGCGGCCCGCGTAGACCCGGGACCAGCGGGGCGGAGGAAGGGTACAGCGTCCCTGCCCCTACTGGGGTCCGTCTGGAACCCCTGACATGGACACGCGGGTCGGAGGAAGCGGGACTCGTTCCCACCTTCACCTCCGCGGGTTGCGGGTGCGTCGCGGGACCCCGGAATCCTTGACCCCGGTTTAGGGGAAGCCTGTCCCTTCCCAAAGGAGAGGGAATTGGAGAAGATGAGGAAAGTCCTCCCGATCACCCACACCTGATTTCGCAGGAAACTCCGCCCCCAGGTCTACAGTCCCACGAAGCTTCTACTGCCCCGCGCCCCCTGCGCCCTTTAACCCGACCCCAAGGAGGTCGACTGGGTCAGACTGGAATTCGGGTAGACACGCCCCGGACCGCTCGGAGAAACGCCCGGGAGCCCTTGTCATGTAAATACGTGTCGGGAACTTGTGTAATGTCGCAGCCGGCGGGGCCCGGGGCGAATCCACTCCCATTGTCTGCTGCCGGAGGGGCCACCGGCAGGGGGGGGGGGCGCCTCCGGAGTTCAAAAGAGGGGGGAGGAAGTGCGGGGGTGTACTTTCATTTCATTAAGTTTTAATTACACAAGTGGTATAAGAACACATTCTCCTGGTTTAAAAAGAAATGGAAATATTACGTCAGAGGATCTCTCCCTGGCACACCTCCAAACTCTCAGCGATTTGGTGTGTCCCCTCCTAGACCCTTGCCTAAAACTCCACTTGTTTGCCCTGCAGTAGTGGAGCGCCTAGCTTGGGCCAGAAACTTACCAAATATTAACTCAACCTCATACCTACTCCCAGAGGCAGGAATGTTGTTATTCCCATTTCACAGACGTGGGAACTGGCCTGGGGAGTTGGTTGCTTAGGGTCATGCAATGGAGGACCCTGGTTCCCACACAAGAAAGGTGCAGGGGGTATCTGTACCCTCACATAGTTTTCTCCTTTAAATACCAACATACCCTGGAAGTTAACGGGGTTTAGTAAGGAGCAGATTCCTTTTGTATGGTGGCCGGGGGAGTTGGGGGGGGGGGGGGTGTAGAGGTGTTTAAAAATTATTTCCTTTTAAGAGAGGGTAACCACACCAGAGACTTGCAGAACCCAGAGGAAGCCAGCTCAGGAAGGGGATGTGACCTCTCCGGGCAGCTGGGCACAGCGATGCCTCTTGCTCTCTTAAGAGCGCAGGCCGAGAACTCTGTAGGAGGACTCCAGCTCGGGGGTGACTGGGTGTTCTGGCCGGGTTTATGGAGGAGCCCTAGGGGGTGCCCAACACAGAGGGAGTTCCGAAGGTACTGACCATCATTTGTTTGGGAAGAGAGGCTCACTCTCAGAGCTGTGCCCAACCCCAGGACTCGGAGGTGCGGAGCCCTCAGGGATGGCATGGCCAGGACAGTCTCAGACCCTAGCTTGAGAAGGGACTGATCTACCTGCAGGTCTGGGATGGGGGAGGTCTCCCTGCGGTTTGGCCCCCACAGCTTGGAGGGAAAGCCTGGGGGTTCCTGATTGTTGCTTGGGGGACCCTAACAATGTAGGTTGGACCTGGAGATGACCGTGCGTTCTACTCATTGCCTGGGCCAAAGAAGACAGCCATCGTAGCCCCTTCTTTCAGCGATCCCTTCCTTCACTCAATCAACAAACTCTCAGGAGCTCCAGCGCTGTGTGCCGGGAACTCAGGAGTCCAGGAACAACCCCTGAGCTTTGACTCTCGCAGAGGCTCTGGATGTCTGACAGTGAAAAACCCCGCACTTTGATTGCCTTGGAAATGAAGCAGCATTTACTCAATCGAGGTCGAACCACCAGCAGGCAAAAATAACCAGTGAATTCAATGGATTAAAAAAAAAAGAAGAAAAAAAAACCACCTTAGCCACAATGTTGGCCTCTGGTTGATTGGCCTGGGATAACAGCGCTGGTGGCATTCACGGAGTGCCTACGGTGTAACGTCACCGCTGTAATGGCGGCAGTCGCCACTGGTTCGTGGTCTGGACCCTGGTTCCAAAGTTGGCTCTGCCCAGAGGCCTGAAGTGGGGCCTGGGCATGGTGGTCACAACTGCAGCTCTAAAGATGGGTGGGACACGTGACCTTGGCAAGTCCCTTCATCTGTCCCACAGCAGCTACCTCCTCTGCAAAATGGCACTCCTCATGGTGTCCTTGACTGGGATAACAGTCAGGAATGAAAGAGTCAGGGCTGAGTAAGAGGCTGACTATGTGCTAGTGGTTATGTTGTGTAATCCTCACGGCAACCCGGGGAGGGAGGAACTAGCATCGCTTTACAGATGAGAGGACTGGCAATTGGGAAGGCGTCACCCCATGACATTGTCCTTGGCTAAGGTGGGTAGTAGGAAAGGACAGAATTGCTCTGGGAGAAGCATATGCTTAAGAACCCACAGTCATGGGAGGCTTTGTGTGTGCCTGGGACTGCCAGATCAATATGAATTTCAGATAAATCACAGACAAATTTTAGTATAAGTATATCCCATGCAATATTTGGGAAATACTTTTACTAAAAATTTATGCTTTTCTTCTCTGAAATTCAAATTTAACTGGATGACCTGCATTTTTATTTGCTGAATCTGAGTGTCCTCTGTGAACCAGGTGCTGTGGTGTGGGTAATTCAGGGAGAGGGAAGACAGAGCCCATGGTCAGGCCAGGCTCAGGAAGAAGAGTTCATAGCTCCCTGATTCTGTCTACGGTCATGCAACAGGGCCAAGGTGTGAATGGTGCAGTGCAGGAGCCCTCACCCGACTGGGAGTGTGGGTGCTAGAGGGTAGGTCACCTCTGCTGGACTAGCTCGAGTCCATGGGAGGGAGGCCACAAGTCAAGGAAAGAAATTTCCTTCCTTCATTCAGTAAATATTGTGTACCTATTCAGTGCCAGGTTTTGTGCTGGGTACCGGGCACAGGGCAACAAAAAAACAAAATCTCCACCCTCATGTGACATGGGGGGGAGGGTCACATGGGATAGGGGGCAGGAGAGACTGGAGACTCACGTGCAAACCCGTAGTTAAACTAGGTGACTTCAGATGTGGTCTGAGGCAAGGCTGGCGATCAGCGGAGCCCACCCTGAGAAGGTGGCATTTTGTTCCATTCCTATATGCTGGGCATCAACCTAGAGCTTCTTACAAGTCCCTTCCCTCCTGGGCTCCTGTGTTTGCAGGGGAAACAGACAACAAATGTGCAAACATCTAAATCCAGGTGACGGTTTCAGAGAGGCGCTGAGTACAGAGCCAGAAACATTACCAAGGGACATGGTCTGGAAGCAGCTGGAGCCAAGAAGTAGCCTCTCTGGGAGGAGGGACAGACACAGCAGGTGCCCAAGGAGAGCCCTTGGAGTTGGGGTGGAGGGGAAGAAGAGCAAAGGGATTTACGGTCCCGGGAAGTCTGGGATTTGGGACGCATTTCCCAACCTGGTTATAGGGCATGGGATTGTGAAACGGGTGTATGTCCTCAGGTGACTGCCAGGACAGGCCTTTCAGGGTGTCCAGACGGTACAGTGCTGCTGTCCGCCCCAAGCATGGGTTGGCTCTACCACAGGGGATCTTCAGAGAGAAGAGATCCTGTCTGTGCCAGTAAGGAGGGCTGCCCCCCAATGGTACATCCCTGCCACCTGGGTTTGGGTACAAGGCCAGCTTCACAGGCATGTGACCAAGCAGGTGCCAGGGATCTTCCCTCAAAAGGGCCTCAAACTTGGGTGAATCCTTCACTGTCACCATCTTGAAACTCTTAATAATGACTGATTTTGAAACGAGGGGCCCTGCATATCCCGTAGCTGCTCAGGGGCCGGGCCTGTGTTGGCAGCCGTTGGGAACCCAGGGCACCCTGTGTGGGTTTTGGCTGGGCCAAGGGTGGCTGGCCGCATCCTGACTGTGTCTGCGGGGCATTGTGGAAAGTGCCCGGCTGAGTCAACAGAGGGCCCGCCCCAGCTGGCCGCCTGCAGTGGGGATGTGGCAGACCTCGGCCTCCCCAGGTCCAGCCCTGCCCCTCACCCCACTGCCCCCCCAGGCCTGCCGCACAGACCTGCCTCTTCAGACGCAGCTCTCAGCAGCCATGGGGTGGTTTAACCACCCCTCCCCTCAACTGACTGCCTTTGGAAGCTCCTTCCAGCTGGGTCCATCTGTCCCCAAATCCAGCACCGTGGATTCATCGGTCTGCCAACGTTCCCGGGGTAGCATCTTGGGACTTCGTGTTTTTCCATTTTGGGGGAAGGGGGATCCTGGATCCTGTTTTGCTTCCAAACACTAATAACAGCTAATGATTTTTGGTCCCTGCCCGTGTACCAGGTCCTGTTCTAGACACTTCACATTCACGCATTTAATGCATCGGGGTCTACAGTGAATTCATTGGATCGTTACAACAGCCCTATGAGGTCTGAGCTAATGTTATTCCCTTTTGACAGATGGGGACACTGAGGCTCAGGGACCCACCAGGGAGGCAGGGCAGGATGTGAATGCAGGTGCTTGGGCCCCAGAACCCATGGACAGACTTCAACAAAGGTGCTTTCTGCTCCCCTCCTCCATCCTTACTGCCTGAGCCCCCTTGACATTCACGGCTGGGCTTGGGCAGCACCCTTCCCTGGGCTTCCTGAGGCTCCCTGGGCTCCATCTCACCTCAGAAGAGGAAGAGCCTCTGACTTCTGCAGGGGGGCCTGGAAGTGGGCTGGGAGGAGAGGAGGTCAAGATGAAACTCAGAGAGCACCTGCTGCCGGAATCCCATAGGGATGACCTTGGCAGGTGGTTTCACCTTGCTGAACCTGCATCTCCACCCCTAAGTGGAGAGTGGGAGCAGTATTTCACAGTGAGTGGCGGCCTGAGTGTTAAGTCCTTGGCACAGTGACCAGCGGCAGCCGACATGTATGTTGGCACATTCACGGTCTGTCTCCATTTGATTGGCAACCCTAGAGAGGCGGGTCAGTGGGCTTGTCACTGGATACATCCCTGGTAGGCGTACACACGGGGTCTGGCACGCAGCAGGCACTTGGCAAACCTCTGGCATACATGCCTGTCAGCCACACATAATAACATACAAGTCACACTTGGGCTGACTTTGCTACACGCTGACAATTGTCTCTTCCCTGCTCACACACACCCTCCACACCCACACCTCTTGTGTTCGGTCCCCTGGATGCCCGTCTAAAGACAAGCTTCTAACCAAGTATCTGGAAGCCAGAAGCCTGGGCCAATACCTACAAATAAGAGTAACTACTTGCCTGGTACCAGACCAGAGCCAAAAATCTTAACCATAAAGATGCACGGGTGTGTGTGTGTGTGTGTGTGTGTGTGTGTGTGTGTGGTCTGTGTGTTGGGGGTTTATGGGTGCATGTGTGTTGCATATATGTGTGGGGTATGCACTGGTGCACACTCATGTCACGGGAGTATGCGTATGCTGTGTGTTTTATTTGTTGTGTCATGTGTTCACTGATACAGGAGCTTAGCTCCTGGACAAATGTCATACAATTGAGCTCTCCAGCAGCAAGCCAAAGAAAGCTGGCTAAACTGGTCACAGATGCACCCTACAGCAGGGAGGTCATCTCTTCTCCTATCCAGTTTCTTATTTCCAGCCTGGAACTGGTTTCTATAGGGCTTTGGGACCAAGGCAGGGAGATGAAGGTGGGCAGAAGGAAAGGACAGAAGGAAACATTAGAGTCAAATCCCGTCTTCTGGTGGATGGGTAAACTGAGGCCCAGAGAAGGACAAGACTTGGCCAAGGTCAAGCTGCTGGTGAAAGGCACAGGGGAGCCAGGATCCTGTTCCAGACTCCAGGCTGGGGTCCACAGTGTCTTTGGTTACTGTAAACAGCTTAATATACAGACCTTTCTCACACAGGCTGAGAGAAGAAGGTTCCACTCATTCAGACATGTTCAACTCCTGTCTGAAACACTTCCAGAGAGAACTGTGCATCGTTCAAGCTGATTTCACGGGCCAGACACACCAGAGCAGAAATGTTCTGTGTCTCTGTGCTCATGAAAGGATACAGTCTACCGTTGTCAGGAGTGATTAATAATGTAAAACTGTGATTCTCGTGGCATGAAAGGCATTGGGGGCCAGGCTGGGCTGCTGAGCTCTGCTGCTGGTTTTGAGGGGGAGGTGATGCAAAGGGGCTGGATGTGAGGGAGGGCTGTCTGCCTGGCTCAGGCATGGGCCAGCCAACGGCATCACACCTGGTTCACACAGACTGTTCCTATGATAATCGAGCACCGGCCCTGGGGCTTAATGGTGACCATGACAAGCTGGGCTCTGCCTTCACAGAGTATGCCCTCTGGGGAGCTCACTTAGTCACTGACCTACTCCCCAAACACTGAACTCTGCATGCCCAAAACTGAGGTCAAATGAGTACACACCACCACTTCTTAACTGGGAAAGTTCATGACTGACCCCAGGCCACCTCAGTTTCCCCATCTTTAAAAGGGAGCTCACAAAGGTACTTACTCAGAAGGCTACAGGCAAGATTAAATGGGAGATGTGCTGGCACTCAGCATCAGGCATGGACAGGAATATGCTCTGGGAAAAAAATGTATTATTACCGCACGCTCCGGGCTCCGGCAGCTCCCAGTCTCATATAAAATATGAACAAACCCCAGAGTCCCTTCTTCCCTTTGGAGAAGTTACCCGCAGTGATATTTCTCATGACTTTTTAGTTGCTTTGTTCTGTGTCTTTCACCCCAGCTGGGCTGTGCCCTGTGTGTTCTCAATGTCTAGTTCTGGGAACAGATGCTCAGATGTCCCCAGGGCCTCTAGAACACCAGACAGGCACTGTTGGAATCCAGACGAATGGAGCACCATGGGGGCCCAATAGTTCCCACAAGGGAGTGACGCTCAGAAAACACCCTGGGCCCTCCCCCTGCAGCCCCCTGTCTAGCATCGGAGATAGGGCCCTTTCCCCTCTGCACAAGGAGCCCTGTGCTCATATAGGAGCTTTGGAACATGTGTCCAGGAGCTGGCTCCAAAGGGGAGGGAGGGGCACTGCATTTTTGAAAGGGGCATTGTCTACACCTGCCCCGTTCTTTGCTGCATCCACGGCTCCTAGCATCTGTCCACACAAGACAGATCCACGGAATGGATGAATGCGAAACAATTCTGCGATGTGTATTAGGCCCTTGAGGTACGGGTATCCTCAGTCCCTCGTTATTAAAGGACAGGAACATTGATTGTATCTTCATTTTTAATAACAAAAATGTAACTAAATTAAGAAAAAAAAACAGGGTGGGGGAGGGGATTGGTTAAATAAGGCGAAGAAGACCAAAGAAAATGCATTAGTTAAAAGTGTTTTCCAGATTATTTGATGGAAATCTGAAAGTCCTTCATAAAATAAATTTAAAAATAGGCTGCAGAACTGATCCCCATTTTGCACAAATAAAATAACTGGAATGATATATGCTAAAACGTTAACAGTGGTTGGCTTTGTGGAATGGATTGAATGAAATTTACTTCATCCTTACATTATTTGCTGCATTTTCTACAAAGAACGTTAATTTAAAAAAAAAATTTTTTTTTTTTTCTTAAAGGTTACTTCAAATTGCCTCCGAAGTAGCTCGCACGTCTTCCGCTGCGGCTCCTTTAACTCCGAGCCCCGGACGCGGAGGAGGCGGGGCGCCAGGTCAGGCAGCCGGCGCGAGCCGAATGAAATGACACAGCGGCCGGGCCAATCCGAAGTTCGGATTCCGGGAGCAGCCGTTTGATTGGACACAAGTGCGGGAGGCCTCGCCCAATGGCGGAGGAGGGGCAGGAGCCTGGCCGCCGCGTGGGTTTTAAATCCACGTGGTGAGCTGAGGGTGAGGCGGGGTCCCGGGACCTGGGTCCCGTCCCGGAGAAGCGAGCGCCGGTGTCACCCTCCTCGCCTCCCCCTCCGTGGGGTACACAACCTCACCGTGCTCCTGGGGTATCAGCAGGTCCCTTCCAGGGTGATGTGCGGGTCCAGTGGCATGCGTCCCCGCGGGAGAGTTTACTGAGCATCTACTCATGCCAGGCGGAGCGCGGAGCCCACCAGGGACACGCGGCGAATCCCACCCGTCCGTGCGTGTCGTGTGGGCAGGTGGCGTCCCCTGTGTCCCTGCTGCTCTGCTCCTTCATAGCCCCCACTCCGTTTCCTCCACAAGGACATGAGCTCCACGGGGCGAGGGGTGGTAGGGGCAGGTACCCGTGGCTCCTGGAGGGTCTGCTCCGAGGCCTACGTTCAGCGCGTACTTGTTGCGTGACTATTTCGAGGACAGTCACTAGCGCAGCGCTGGAATTTGAGAGACGGTAATGTTCCTGCCCCGAAGAAGGCCGCTCACGGGGATCCCGGGCAAGGCGTTCTGACGGTTTTACGTGTATGAGCTGATTTAAGATTCACAGAAAACCCAAGTTAGCTACCGCCTTTATTACCATTTCACAGGCATGGAAACTGAGGCAGAGGGAATGGCCAGGTAACGTTGCTAAGATCTGGTGGCTGGGGCGTGGTAGGGCTGGCTGGTTTCCGGAGGCCTTGGTCTTAACCAGAGCGCTATCCCAATATCCATCCAGTGCTCAGCCTTTCTTTTCTGAGAAAATCCTCATAAATCGCAGCTCTTATTGCCAAGCATGACTCAGCCTGCCTCAGTTTCCTCCTCTGCGAAATAGGGACAGTAGTAGTCCCTCCCCCCCCCTCCCGTGGAGCGGTTAGCAAGAGTCAGACGAAGCATGGAAGATGCTTGCCACAAAGTAGGTGCCCCTCTCATGGGCGGGTGTGTTTCTTCGGGAGGCGGCTGTCGCCAGCATCAGGTTCTGCCTTGCATCAAGCACAGGTCTGCCTGTTTGGAGCGTCCGTAAATTCATGGGCCTGGCAACATAAATGTGCTCCTCTTTCCATAGCACAGTGCTTGAAAAATGGAGGACCTCGCCAAAGATCCCGGCTTCCCAGACATAGACCTGCTACATAATTCATGGAGCCTGAGCAAACCAAAAATGTAGGGTTGCTCGTTCAAAAGTTATTTATAATGTCCCGGTGACAACGGCAGAGCTCAGAGCTCCTTCTGAGGGCAGATTCCCCTGTGACTGACACATGTCCCACTCCATGAAGGAGGCCCTGCTTCTTACTGGTGGTCCCCAATGGCCTGCAGTGTCCTCCAGGAGCATACACAGCTTGTGTGTGTGTTGGGGGGAGGGGGGTTTGGCCCAGGGTAGAACAGATCCAGTCCAGAGAGTTTCCAGCTGGGCCCAAGGAGAGGCGCCTGCAGGCATGGTCTGTTCGTAGCTGCTCCCTCTGCTCTTGTTTTACTATTTGTCATTGTGACAGAATATCTACCTAGAGTGCACAGACTGGGGCGCCTGGGTGGCTCAGTGGGCTAAGCCTCTGCCATTGGCTCAGGTCATGATCTCAGGGTCCTGGGATCAAGCCCTGTGTTGGGCTCTCTGCTCAGCAGGGAGCCTGCTTCCCCCTCTCTCTCTGCCCGCCTCTCTGCCTACTGTTGGTCTCTATCAAATAAATAAAATCTTTTAAAAAAAATTAAAGTACACAAACCCAGAGTACAGAGCTGGATGACTTTTTTCGTGGCATGCACCCAAGTAACCCCCACCCGCATTGAGCTAAAGAAAATTTCCATCACTCTAGAAAGTTCCCTCCCTTCCCCTGACTGCCTCCCCCACCCCGTTGCGGAGGTAACCAGCCCTGTGGGTTTGCTTTGCCTCTTCTTGAAGTTCAGAGAAACAGAATCGTAGTGTGTGCTCTTTTGTGTCTGACTTCTTCACGGGCCGTGCGGTCCGGGAGATGCGCTCCTTGGTGTGGTCTCGAGGTTCGCTTCTTTTCATTACCCTGGGGCAGTCAGGACATGCCACAGTTTGGCCACTCTCCTGCCGATTCTTGGGTTCGTGTTGTTCTATTTCCCAGCTGTTGGCTGCTTCAGCTGGGGCTATGGCGAGCATCCTGGGGCCTGTCTCCGTGAGCTCACGCACTCGTGGGCACTCATCTCTCCTGGGTTGGCTGGCCGGAGCAGGAATGCTCAGAGGTTCGGGCTCCAGCATACCCGGCCATGCAGTATCCTGAGAGGTTGTACCCCGCCCCCCACTCCCCCTCACCCCCCCACAGGCCCCCCCCACTCCGCCCTGCAGTTATCTGAGCTGTCCTAGTCCTACCGTGTTTCACACCCTCACCAACTCTTGACATAACCACTCCTTTAATTGCAGCTGTTCTGGTGGGTGTCACCCTTGACTTTGGAAACTGACCTCAGGAAGCCAAGTGCTGAGACTCACACTTGCTCTCTTAGCCAGCACCGGCAAGATCTCCTCAGACCCTGGACCTTCTTCACCCACCGGCCTAGAGCTGCCCCTCCCTCTTGGGGGTCACTTGCAGATGTCACAAGCGTGGGTTCTCAGACTTCCTGTAAGTGCTTGGGGAAAAGCCGCAAACAGGGCCAACCCAGCACTGGCAGAGCCCGGGGGCCTCCTCTTGGAAAATCCCCTCTCAAATGGGGTGTCTGGTCTCTCATTAATCTCCTTTCCCAACATGAGTGCTGTGTACCTTATATTTCCACACCTTGAACAGAAAGCTATCTGATCTTTTTAAAGTCAAGCAATCTGTTGAAAAACAACCTTGGGGGGGAGAAAAGCGGCAGAAAGGTTGTTTGACCAGGTTAATTTTACATGGCGATTGCAGTTTGCATCCAAATGTCTGAGCGATTAAATTAGGAAAAAATGCATTTCAGAAACACAGCCATAAGGCACAATCCTTATAACACATTCCCTTTGGGAAGGCCCGTGCTCTGGGCTTCCTGCCCCGAGCATCTCAATTATCAATAGCCACAGGAGGTTGGCGTTATGGCCCCATTTGCACCTAAGGAAACCAGGACTTGGAGGTTTCTGCGTGCCTGAGGTCCCACAGCTGGTAAGGGGTGGATTTGAACCCAAGTCCATTGTCCCCAGAGTCTTAGCTGTTGACCTTCCTCCCATTCTGCTCCAGAGAACACCCTCCCAGATGCTGGCTGAGTTCTGATAGCCTCTGTCCACAGCAGACGCTGGGGCTGGCAGCCCATTGGCTGTGTCTTGCTTGATTTATAGAACACTGCAAATTTTTAGAAGTAGTTGCTTATTTAATAATGAAGATATTTCACTTGGACGGACCTTCATTTCTGGCTGTTCCTGGTCAACCCAAAGATCAGACCATACCCAGGGGGAGCTGAGCAGGTGCTGCCCCCCCCCCCCCCCCCCCAGGAGAGGACTAGTTTCCCCATCGCCCACTCCCTTCATTCACTGTCTTGGCACTGACATGGCCTGTGAGGTGGGTCTCGTGATAGGAAGTGGAAGGGACAATTATTCTTTGTGACCCTTTGCTGGCTCCTGGGGCTCACCTCTTTCCTTTCTGGGCCCTGGGGACAGGGCCTGTGGTGGATCTGTTCTCAAATGTCGCTGGAGAGACTCTAGGATGGTCAAGTGATTGAGAAAGCGAACCGTGGACTCGTTTTGGAAATTGTGGAGCTCGTTTACTCCTCGCAGGTGTCGTGAAGTTGGGGTCTTGAGTTGGGCAGTTGCTGGATTATCCAGGCAGGCCTGATACCCATGGTCGCGTCAGACAGAGGGAGATGGACACAGAGAAGGCCGTGCGACTGCACGGAGAGGCAGACACTGGAGTGATTCGGAAAGAGCCAGGGAGCGGCGACAGCCCCCCATAGCTGTTCTCCTAGAGCCTCTGGAAGGAGCGTAGCCCTGGAGACACTGTGATTTTGGCCCCGGGATACCGATTTCAGGCTCCGGCCTCCAGAGCTGTGAGGGAAGGTATATCTGTTGTTCTAAGCCACCAAGGTGAGCGTTTGCAAAAGATCTGGGGCTCTCTCTGATGCTCGGCTAGCACGGCTGGTTCCCAGTTTCAGCAACCATGAGGCATCTGGAAAATCAAGCATCTCGTCTTCGGGGCCGCTTCAAGCAACAGAGCTCGGCAGGCCAGACATCCAGCAGCCCGATGTTAGCAGGGCCGGTTCCTTCTGGGGCTCCAAGCCTCTCTCCCATTTCTGGGGTTCTGGCCATCCTTGGCATCCCTCGGCTCAGAGATATAGCCAATCTCTGCCTCTGTCCTCACGTGACCTCCTTATAAAGACACCAGCCCATTGGACTGAAGGCCTGCCAAAATCCTGTCTGACCTCATCTTAACTAATGGTACCCAAAAAGACTCTGTTTCCAAATACGGTCACATTCTGAGGTTACGGGTGGACCTGAATTTGGGGGGACACAATTCAACCTGGTACCTTCCTGTTCCCAGAAGTGAGCAGTCTTAGGTTTGTGAAACTGGGCCATAAGCCACAGCGGGCAGGTACATTTAATTCAGGGCTTGCTCCCTTTCCTAGAAAAGTTACTGAATCTGTGGCACTTTGATTGCTTCTTAGAATCTCGGAAGGGCTATGCGAGTTTTCTCTGAAGAAGGTACAGCCACGAGGTCTGCCATAATTTTACCATTCACTCCCCGAGTTCATTCAGTGTTTGGGTCTCTTCTGATTTGGTCTGGGGCGGGACAGATGCAGACCCTGACCGCTGGAAGCACGGAGTCTGGCGATCACAACAGACTCCTGAGTCCCCGCACTCCGATTCTTTGCTCATCCCTCTGAGCAGAAGTTGTCAGGGAAACAGGCAAAAACACAAGACGCTCACTCTGGACTGGATTGCAAATCTCACACCTTTCTTCTTTCCCAAAGCCTGACAAAGCAACGTGAAGTTCCAAACCTGTTGACCCTGGACGGGAAGATCACCTCTCTCCCACTGATAGACAAATCAGAGGAGACAGCCCATCCACCAAATGCCTCCAGGTGAACCAGGTGAGGAGTCATCTGGGAGAGGCAGTTGAAATCTTTGCACACCTCCCCCGGCTTTGGACTAAAGTCCACAGGCCTGCACCGGCTGCCCCAAACCCACCTGCCACCTGGCCAGCCCAGTTTCTTCCTGCTTCTCCTTCTCTATACCCAAAGACGTGTGGCCTTGGACATGACCACCCCACCCCAGGGCCTTTGCTCTTGCTGTCCCCTCTGCCATTCAAGGCTCAGCACAAATGTTCCCTTCCCTTGGAAGACTTCTTCCCCACCCTGCCCCTGCCTTGTCCTGCTCCTACGCCCTGTTTCTTCCCTTGGGTCACCAGCAAGAACTGTATCTGTGTGTGTCCTTGTTGACCTGTGGCCAACTTTGCCTCCCTCAGCTGTAAGCCCCGTGACGACAGGGACCTGCCTGGCTTGTCTGCTGTGGGACCCCGCAGCACAGGGACGGCCCGTGTAGCTACTGAGTGAATGCGTCCGCCCAACAGAGCCCTCCTCCCCAGGGAGGGAAATAGGCCTTCTGCTGGCCCCCGGTTTAGAGCACCATTTCTTTGGCCCTCTTCGGCGCGGTCTCAGCCTTCAAAGCGACTGAGGCAGCCCGCAGGTGGAGACAGGAAACAGCTGTCAGAAGTCGGGAGGGCCGTGTCCGCCTCTCCGGCTGGAACCACCCTTGCCCGTTGGTCTGGTGAGGCTTCAGGGTCTCGGAGGATCCAGCCAGCAGCCGAACTGCTTTCCTGGTTTGATATTTGGGGCTTTTTCCTTGTCCTGCAGGGCAGATGGACAGGGCTTTCTCTGTTTCCTGGAAGGTCTGGTTACTTTTGGGAAGAGTCTCAATTGGCCTTTGTGGAAGCCGGTCCACACCCTTGTGTTCATGGCCGAGGACAGCCTGTCCCTCTGACATGCCGGTCCTGAAATCACTCCGTCAAAGCCTTGGGGGGAGGGGCGCGGAGGAGGGTGGGGAGAGCAGAGGGGCGTCCTGGGAAGAGTGCAGGGTCGGCGGTCAGCCAGAGGCTTTCAACAATCACAGGGATTCAGACTGGTTCCTCTTAGGTGCCGGGTGCTGTTCTGAGGTCCTTCCCTGAGTTATTTCACAAGATCCTTATCAGAATCCTATGACCTCACGGTTGTCCCCATTGTAGAGACGTCGAATCTGACGCCCAGAATGGGTAGGTCATAGGCCCAGTGGGCAGAGACAGGATTCGAATCCAGGCTGTTGTTTTAAAACTGATGCTCTCACCCATGAATGGAAGGACTTGGATTTGGAATCAGAAGTCAAGACTGGGGCAAGGGGATAATGATCATGACAACAACAGCAAAGGCAGCAGTAATAGTAACACGGACCCTACGAATACCCCCAGCCGTGGTAACGGCCACTTGTGAGCCTGTCTCAAGAGCTGTGTGCCCGCACTCTCTCACCCACACTCCTGCCCATGCCCTGTGGCCGGTGTCACATGGGAGGCCCCATGGTGTTAGTGACCTGCTTGGCAACTTGCTAAACTGCTCTGGACAGTGCTCATGTTTCCTTCCATTCTGCAGATGAGAAGAATGAGGTCCAGGAAGCAAGTTTGCCTGGTGACTGTCCCACTCAGGGTTGGCGCTGCCTCAGGTCAGGGGTGACATTGCCATTGGGCCACCGTGAAAGGCCCACAGGGAGGGGGCGTGAACTTTTTGCGAGGATAGATACGTTTCCCATTTTGCTGGCATTAAGCAGTTCTTTCGTGTATGAAACGATGCTGGTTGCAGAGAGTAATTTGCAAGATGTTCCCGGCTGGTTGGCTGGTTAGAAGTTACTAACGGGGCCGGGCGGGGGGGTGGTCTCCTCCCACTCCCGGAAACAAATTGTGCCAGTCCATCAACACCGAACGGGTGGGAGTCGCTTCCAAGGTCACACCTCCCGCACCCCTAGAGCAAGAGCCCAGGTCTGGGTGAGCATCCACACACGCTCTGATGCCAGTCAGCCGGGACACAGAAGGCGGGTCACCCCACTGGTCGCCACCTCTCTCAGCCTCTCCAGCTGTGCAGGGGATCACAAGGACCCACCCTGAGGAGTTACTGAGAAGCTGGAGGAGATGAGCTTGGAAAAAGCCCTCTCCTGGTTTCACGCTCCTGCAATCCCAGGACCCACGTGTGTGAGGGGGCTTAGAAACGCCCCCAAGCTGACCCAGAGAGAAGTGGAGAGGGAGGGAGAAGAAGCAAGTGTGTTTGCCTGGAAGGAATGCCTTTGGGGTGGGAAACTGGAGACAAATGGAGAAGCAGAGGGCTTATACTTCTGGCAACAACAAAACAAAACAAAAAATACTGACGTACATGCACGATTTGTCGTTGAAAGTCCCAACACTGAAAATAAATAAGAATATAAGGGGCTCTGTGCTGGGCTCCCGACAAGCACCTCTGGACTGGGTGAAGCGAGGGCTGCAGGGGTGGGGGTGGGGCAGGCCCAGCCCCAAGGTGTGGGGCGCCTTGTGGGCTTCCTGAGCCGGTTTCGCTTATTTGGAAACTGGATCATTCAGCTCCTTCGGTGGGGTTGGTTTCCTGAGAGCAGGGACCCATCAAGGTGAGGCCCTTAGGCAGATGACTTCATGTCTCTGGGCTCAGTGGTCTCCTCTGTAAAGTGGGTGGAAGAAGAAAAATGACTTCTTGGGCAATGCTGAGAAGTTCAAAGCCAGAGTTCAGGGCTGATTCTCCTCCACAGGAGGGAAGGAGCTGGATCGTGTTCCCTGTGTGTCCCATCCCAGCAGCCCGCACAGGGCCGGGCTCACAGGGGTCAGTGGAGAGGGGAGCTTCTGAGACCAGTTCACAAAATCCGAGCTCTGTTCTCCGTTTAGTCTCGGACTGACGGCGGCGGCACCGCTCATCGCAGGAGGCTCTGACACTCCCCTCCCTGCGTTGTTCAGAGCTGAAAATGTGACCCTCTCTTACTTATAAGAGACTTTGGGGGCGCCTGGGTGGCTCAGTGGGTTAAGCCTCTGTCTTCGGCTCAGGTCATGATCTCAGGGTCCTGGGATTGAGCCCCGCATTAGGCTCTCTGCTCAGCGGAAAGCTGCTTCCTCTACTCTCAATCTCGGCCTGCCTCTCTGCCTACTTGTGATTTCTGTCTAATAAATAAACAAATAATCTTTAAAAAAAAAAAAAGAGAGAGAGAGAGAGACTTTGTGGTGCCTCCTGCTGCATCCCCAGGATCCGGCACAGTTTCTGGTGCATAGTGGATGCTCAATGAAAAAACGAGTTAAAAGATTAAACCTGGTTCTTCCAGACCAGGGCGTGGCTGATGACAGCCCAACAGCCCACGGCCAAACCCAGCCCAACACCACTTAAAAAATATCAATACCCCTCCCAGCTGAGAGGGGTATTTATATTTTTTACCTGGTTGGAAAAAGACCAAAGGAATAATATCCCATGACACCTGAAAATTACATGAAATTCACATTCTATGTCCATAAATAAAGTTTTATTGGAACCCAGACATGTTCACTTATAGTCTGCAGTGGCTTTCTGGCTACAGCAGACATGAGTAGTTGCAAGGGACCTTATGGCCCAAGCAACAGGCAATATTCCCTCCCTAGCCCTTTAAGACAAAGTTGGCTGACCAACCCCCCCGCCCCAAAATCCCACCACCCAGGACAATGGGTCCCAATCAGGACTGCACACTGGAGTCACCTGGGGAGCTTGAAAAATCCCATGCCCAGGGTCTAGTCTCAGATTCTGACTGGTCCACGAGGCCGCCCAGACCTGGAGAGCCCCCAGAAGGTTCCGATGGGCGGCCAGGGCAGAGAACACTGCTTTAGGGGCTGAATATTAATTATGACTCCTCCTTTTTGCTGCCATTTTGGCCCGGAGTGTGTGCAGAGCATCAGAGCCCTGGGGAGACCAGCGCCAGATCCCCCAGGAGAGTCTGAGGCTAAGCTTGTAGACTCGGGCTGGCGTGGGGGGCAGGAGGGGGCAGAAATGGGTAAAGTGTACAGGTGAGGCGGTCCAGGCCTGTCTACCATTCCGTACCCCTCAGCTCCAGCCAGGGTGGGCTTGGGAGGATGGGGCCCTGGGGTGAGTCTCCTTTACTGGCCAACGGCCATCTTTGCGGGTCTCGGGGTGCATGCTGGCCGCCTGGGCCCCATCCCCTCTAGCAGCATTGGAGGTGGCTCTCAGGTGCCGGGTCCTGCTCTGCTTGTCGTGTGCCCAACACCTTGTACCGTCCTACAAGACCAGGAGCATTTTGCCTTTTGCTGAACTGAGATGGCAACCCCTCTGAGCCTTGGGGAAGTTCAGTAAGGTGCTCAAAACCGCCCGGTGATGACGTGGGGCAGAATGTGAACTCAGACCCAGTGCACTGTGTTGCAACAGGAGGAAAATGCAGCACTTCTCTGTCCCGGAGCTCAGGCGAGCTCTAGAGCCCGTGGCGGCAACGTCCTGTGGCTTCTTTCTCGAAAATCTTTTATTTTTGGCCTGAGACAGCTAATGCTCGGCCAACGTATCCAAGGAAACCGGGATGCTAGGAGCAAGCTGTACCCACTCTCCATGCTAAAACCATCAGACGGCTAATTCGGGCTTCTCTAGTTATTTATTTATTTTTAGACCCCCGTGGATCGTTTTACACCCTCTCCCCACAAATGCGACCGTGTGACACACGTGTCCAAGGCACACGACGATCGGCCTGTTCTTTTCTGGGGGAGGTTAGCTCTCTGCTTCTCGTCTGTAAGCTTCCCAAGGGAGGCGTGATCTGGCGTTGGTCTCCACCCCACCCCCCAGCCTCTTTTTGGCCCACAGGGCAGATCCGGAACTTCAAACCCCTTCCCACCCCCCGGGGTCTGGCTCTTGATCAAGGTGGCTCAGTGTTGTCACTATGGGCGTCTGGGGCCATGAAACTGTGGTGGGGTCTGTCCCCATGTGTAGCAGGTGTCTGCCTACCAGATGCCAGCAGCCGTGTCCCCTTGTTGGGACACTCCCGAGTGCCTCCACGCATCGCCACGTATCTGCTTGGGATAGGATTGCCTGACAAAATACAGGACCCCAGTTATGTTTGGATTTCAGGTGAATGATGAATTATTTTTAGCGTGAGTGCGTCCATTCGATGTTTAGGACACACTTCTATTAAAAAGTTATTTGTTCACTTTTAACTGGCTGTGCTATAATTTTATCCAGTAACTCGGCCAACCCTCACTTGGGGGTGAAATCAGCTCAGGTTGAGAACCACCACTCTGGAGCCTGGGTTCGTGACCCCCACACCTGTTTCCTCACCTGGACAATGTGTAGATGAGCAGTGCAGACCTTGTCAGGGTGTTTGGGCGCTAAGGGAGCAGAGGCAGGCAGAGTGGTGGCACGGGAAGGAGGAGTCACCCAGCCAATGTCCACTGCTATTCTCCTAGACACGGTAGGGGCTTCATGATGCCAGCTTCCCGACTTTCTTCTGTTCTCTGCCCCGGTCTCCCCTGGGTGACTCTTTAACCAAGGAAACACACAAGGGCGAACGCACCCCCAGAGATGGGCAGGAGGGGCTAGGCCTCACAAAGGACACGCATCTTTAGAAGAGATCTCCCTTTCCCAGGGGGTCAGCACACATCACACAGTGCGGGTCCTCCCTGGGTCTGGCCCTGTGCTGAGTGCCAGGGGCCAATGGAGCCCAAACACAGACACACACCCCACCTTCCAGGAGCTGGGGTGGCGTGGGGGCAGTGCAGGAGGACCATGACAAAGGATCCACCTCCTCACTTCCTTGGTCCGTGAGTCTGGGGTCCCCCTGATACCCCCCCGTCTCTAACCCCCACATCCCATCTGTTTTAAAAAACAGCTTTATGGAGGGGTTGACATACATGAGATGACACGCACATATTTAAAATGTACAGTTTGATCAATTTTGACCTTTGCGCACCCTCATGAAACCCTCGTCGCAATCATGATACTGGAGGCTCCGGCCCCCCTAGAAGCTTCCCCGTGCCCCCTGGTAACCTCTCTGCTGCCCCCACCCCCCAGGCAGCCACTGATCTGCTTCTGTCACTATAGATTACTTTGCATTTTCTAGAGTTTTGTATAAATGGAATCATACAGTATGTGCTTTTTCTGGTCTTGCTTTTTTCACTCAACATAATTATTTTGAGATTTGTGCATGTTGTTGTGAGTAGCAATAGTTGACTGCTTTTTATTTCTGGGTAGCTCTCCTCCTTGTGAAGGTGCCCCGCTCAGTTATCCGCTCACCTGTTAGTAAAGCTTTTTTCCCCTTTTTTAACAAAGTGATTATTTATCGGGGTATAACATACATACAGAAAAGCGCACAAATCGTACATGGCGAGTGAATTTTCACCAGGTGAACACACTAGCCCCCAGGGCGAGAAACAGGACATGACCAGCACCTCAGAAACCCCTGTGCCCCCGCAGGTCACCCGCTCCCCTTCAGGGAGAGCCCCCAGCCTGTTTTCTAACTCAGAGATCACGTTGGTGGCTCTGGAACTTGAGCTGAATGGATCCTACGACACGTCCTGTCTGTGTGTCCAGCTTCTTCACTCAACACTGCGATGACAACATTCACTTCGGTTCTTGGGTGTGTTGTACCTTGTTCCCTCACTGCGGGGTGGCATTCCATTGTGTGGACGCACGCCCGTGTTTCCCCATCTCCTGTCCGGGGACATCTGCGCTGTTCCCGGCATTTGGCCACTATGAACCACGCTTTCACGGACTCTTGCACATGTACGAAATCCTTTCCTCTCTTCCTGACTGTGTCCAGTCCTTCTTTCCCACTTCATCCCTCTTTCCTCCCTTCCCGCCCTCCCTGTCCCCTCCCTCTCTCCCTCTCTCCCTCCCTCCCTCCCTTCCTTCCTTCCCACCTTCCTTCCTTCCTTCCTTCCTTCCTTCCTTCCTTCCTTCCTGTCTCCTACTAGGCCATAACCTCTTTCTTACCTTTGTAACTTGGTGCCAAGAACCAGAGACTCCAGCCCTCAACCAAGCTACTGGGAAGGGGCGGCTTCTCTCCATGCGATGGGAGAGCATTAAGTGTGAAGAGCTCCAGCCCTCCACTGTCCTTTGCTGGGAATCCTGGAGGTGTGTCCTGGGCAGGTGCAGGCCCAGGACAGGCAAAATGAAGAGAACTTTCAATTTAGGGGCAGCGAAATGGTGTGGAAATCTGGGGTTACAAAGAAGGACCTTGGGACTTAGTTCTTATCTTTGCCAAACAGGCCTTGTGGATTTGTTTTCGGGGCACCCCCTGGGTTTCCTGTACGGGCCTTTCCCGCAGAGGCTAAGGGTATGCGCAGCTCTCCGCTCTGTATCTTCTCTGTGAGGCCCAGCGGTAGAGTTGCCAGATAAAATAAAGGATGCCTAGTTAAATTTGAATTTCAGGTAAACAGTGGAGATTTTCTTAATATAAATATATCCCCAATATTACATAAGACATACTTATCCTAAAGCACACTTTGTGGTTTAACTGAGACCCAGATTTGACTGGGAATCCTGCATTTTCATCTGCTGTATTTAGCAGCTCTATCTAGCAGAACTGAGTTGGAGGAACGAATTAATGAATTTCTTTTAATTTTTTTGTCATTGTCCACCAAATTACCATAAACTTAGCAGCTGAAAACAACACACATTCAGTGGCACCTGAGTGGCTCAGTAAGTTAGGCATCTGACTCTTGACTTTGGCTTAGGTTGTGATCTCAGGGTCATGGGCTGAGGCCCCACATCACTCAGTGGGAGTCCAGTTAAGACTCGCTCCATCTCAGGGCACCTGGGGGGCTCAGTCGGTGAAGCGTCTGCTTTTGGCTCGGGCCATGATACCGGGCTCCTGGGATCGAGCCCCACATCAGGCTCCTTGCTCAGTGGGAAACCTGCTTCTCCCTCTTCCTCTGCTTCTCCCCCTGCTTGTGCTCTCTCGGTCTCTCTCAATCTCTCTCTGTCAAATAAATAAATAAAATCTTAAAAAAAAAGCTCTCTCCCTCTTTGTATCCCTTTCCACCTCTCCCCCAATGCATGCATGTATGCACTCTCTCTTTCTGAAATAAATAAATCTTAAACACACACACACACACACACACACACACACACACACACACATTCAGTAGCTCACAGTGTCTGCGGGTCAGGAGTCTGGGCATGGCTCAGCTGGCCAGTGTGGGCTGGGGCTGCAGTCTCATCTGAAATCAAGGTATGGGGCTGGAAAAGAACGAGCTCCCGAGTTCCCTCGGGCTGTTGGTCGAATCGATAAGCTTGGAGATATGGGACTTTGGGCCGTTCCTTTCTTTAAAGACAGTGGGAAGAGCCGGAGTCTAGAGCCTCGGGACCGGGCCTGACCACAGAAGGCAAGCAGGGGAATGATGGCCATCAGTGTGGCCGCACCCACAAAGAATCACAGGAGTGACATCCCATCCCCTTGACCAATCCCAGAGGCACGGCCGGCTCGGTAACGATGCCTCCATACTGGAGAGAAAGTGCAGCAACTATGAAGAAGAGCATGACTCCGATCCGGGGATGGAGAAGGTGCCCAGGACTTATCTTTAAGTACAGAAGGCGAGTTGTACATTTTTCAAAATGAAAATAGCTAAATCATTTTTTACATCTCTACTCGCCCCCAATTATAAAAGCAATACATGCTCATGGGAAAAAAATAGAGAAAACAGAAAATTATAAGGAGAAAGAAAGTGGAAAGTATCCAGAATCTGACTGCCCAGAAACACTACTTTTAACATTTTGATGCCTTTTCTTCTAGCTCATTTCTATGCATATTTGCACACATGGGGATATATATACACACACACACACACACATATATATGTATATATAAAATACACACACACATATTTCAATATATTGAAGCAAAAATAGACTCACACTAGGAACGCTGTTTAGTGGTTTGCCTTTCTCCACGTGGCTGTCATGCCTTCCATGCTAATGAACATAGATCTATCCTCATCATTCCTGGTGGCATCCACGCTAGTCGCCTCCTTCCCTGTCTGAGCAATCCCCTGGGGATGGACGCCGAGGTTGTTGCTGGGTTTTATCCCCAGTACGTGATGCTGCGGAGAACATCTCTGCGCATCGCCCGTTGTGTAACCATCTGATTCTTGTCTAGAGATAAGTTGTCATCGGAGGGATTGCTTCCTCCAAGGGGATACCTACCCAAGAGGCAGTGCCTCATGAGGCCGTGATGGCGGGCCCTGGATTCAAGGGCATGAGGGCGAATCCGGCCTCTTCCCCTCACCAGCTGCTTTATCTGGGACATGTTCCTTAACCTCTCCGTGCCTCAGTCTGCTCATCTCTAAAACGGGAATTATAACCCAAGTGCCTCCTGGGGCTTCTAGGAGGAGTCATGAGTTGGGAAGTGGGAGATTGTGATGACATAGCCAACAGCTAACACATGCGTCTGTCTCGCCCGCACAGGGCATTGTTCTAACCTCACAGACCCGGCTAATACTTGGACAGGCCCAGGAGCTGGGCAGTGTCACTGCCCTCCCTGCAGAGGAAGGTGGAATACGCGGGCAGAGGAAAGAACTCTGTAGGCAGAGGAACGGGGTTCGAATCCTGACTCCACCTGCTCACAGACTGAATGAGGCCGTTGCGGCAGTGAGGGGTGCGGTGGGGAGGAGACAGACAGCAAAGGAGCAATTACACAAATAGTACCAAACAATTATAGATCTTGATACGACTCGGGACGACAGAAGAGGATCTGAGAAAGGGTGGGCGGGGGCTTTAGGTTTGCAGACCTGGGAGGACCTTCCCACGGACGAGACCTCTGAGCTGAGACCAGAGAGGGGTCCCGCAGTCTCCTTGGGAAAGGAGCTGAGTGCAAGGTGCATCCGGCCGAGGCAGGGCCTGAGCTGGGCAGGACCTCAGTGAGTCTGAGGAGCCCGAAGGAGCCTGTTCTGGAGCCCAAGAAGGGGGAATCGTGCGCTCTAAGTGTCCCCACACTGCTGCAGAGGACAAAGAGGTCTGTAGCTTGAAGCCCAGGTTCCTGGGGCCGGGATGCCAACCCGGATGGTCCTGTGCCCAAGTCTATGTCCTGACTGAGGGACGTGGGCCGCCTTCACTCAGCCTTCTGAGGGTTCAAGAGGAGCCGAAATCCTGATTTTTATGGGAAAGTTCCTGATGTTTACGTTTTGGCAACCAGTTAAGAAGTGAATTAAAATAAGTGATATGGAGATATGAATACATGTGCGGGCCATGACTTAGTGTACCATCCCCTTGCTGAACCACGGTCCCCTCGTCTGGCAGTGTAGACCACACTGACAGGGGAGGATCATTAGAACTGGGCCATAGCGGACCCAAGGGGTCTGTGTCCATCAGTCTCGGGCTGAGCTCCCGCTCATGAAATACGGCTCCTATCTCCTTGCTCCCTTCCACCTTGCTCAGTGACCTTGAGGAGGTTACGTTTCTAGAATCTTCTCTGCCTTTGCTCAGAAAACAACCAGTTCCTCCCTGGATGTGCCTTATAAACTTTGCGCTGCACAGGGTATGCTCTATGCGTTAAAAATACAACGTGGTAACATTCAAGGGGCTCCTCTCCTGTCACTGGGCAATCCCCATGGGAGGAATGCATTCCTTTGGCCTCCTGGCATTGCTGCCAGGGATCTGGGTGTGAGACCTGAAAACATTGTCTAAGAAGTCAAACTTGGGAAACTGCCTAAGTGCCCTGTAATAGGAAACTGAGTGAGTGACAGCACAGCTGTACGGATGTACCAAGGAGCTATTCACAAGGGTGGGGCTAGAATAGCGCTCTGGCCCCCTGTGGCCCACTGCTTGCTTTGCAAATAAAGTTTTATCGAACACAGCCATTTGTTTACATATATGTCTATGGCTGCTTTCAAGCTATAATGGCAGAGTTGAGTAGGTTCAAGAGAGACCAGATAGCCTGCAGAGCCCAAAATATTTATTTGGCCCTTTTCAGAAGAATGTTGCTCCATCAACAAACACTGGGATAAAAGGCTCTCCATGACTTACTGGCTCATGCGGAAACACCGGAAAGTGGGGAGGGGAGGCACAATAGTCTAAATAGGGTAGTTTCAGTTTTGTCAAGAACAATGAAAAGCAAAACTGGAGAAACATGCCCGCAGATGCATTTTATAGGTATACCAACTCTATAAGGTTATACCCCAATCTTCTAAGACTGTTTCCTCTGGAATTTAAGAGGTAATATACTTTATTAAGCATTAACTAGGTGCTAAACACTATGCTGTATACACAGGTTTCCTCACTTAATCTTACAACAAAAGGTAGGTGCTATTCTGAGGCCCCTTTTACAAGTGGGAAGATGAAGGCACAGAGAGGTGAAGTCACTTGCCCAAGGTCACACAGCTTTCAAGTGGCGAAGCTGGGATTCGAGTGTGGGGAGAAGGACAGCACTTCTTACTTTACAAATGTCTCTATTGTTGGGCAAGCATGAAAGAGATAGAAACTTGCCTTGATTTGCACCATTAGCTGAGAGTCCCACTTGGAAGAACACACTGGGAGATAGGAGAGGGGCTTGACAGGTGATTTTTCAGGAAGGTCTTGAGCAGGATCCCAGACCGGCTCTAGTGATGGGTGAATGGGTGGGAAGCAGGAGAACGGGGGGCAGATCCTGAGCCCCCAGGAGGAGGGTCACTGTCTTTTAACTGGGGGCCTACCAAGCTGAGGACACGTGTTTGCGGGGGAAGCGAGGAGCTCACCTGTTCTGCCCAGAAGGCACTGCATTTCATGAGTGTTATCAAACGGTGACATTTTGGAGTGCAAGTCGTGGGGTTGTTGTTAATACTGATTTAATGGTGCTAAAATGATTAAGCATGGCAGGCTTTTAAACAATGAGGTTCATAAAAGGTGTTAATAACCTCTTAAGTGCCTCAATAATATTCCCGCCTATCATAAACGCCCCAATTAGGCCTCTCCACTTCTCTTTACCCAAGGAATGAGTGAGGAGGTGGCTGGAAGGCCGGAAGGCTGGAAGGAGCCTTCTGGAACAGAGCGGAGCGGCATCCATTTCCGGAAGATTAAACAGCAAGCCTGGGGAAATGTGCCCGCACATTTGAGACGAGAGCCCATTTTAGGCTTTTCAGAAAGAGGAACCTGGCGGGGCAACTGTAAGGACTTGGTAGAGGGGGCGCCCGTGTGGCCCCCCTGTCCTGGGTCTGCAGGGGCTGTTCTCAGCCACAAAACCCACACAGAAGAGGTGGGGCTTCCGGGCCCAGCACCCAGGCTGCTACCTTCTCCCCGAATCAGAGAGGGAGCTTCCATGCCTCTGTGTGCACCAGCGCGAAATGCCAATGCCTGGCCCCTTGCTGGGAAGTTGAGAATTCCGAGATGGCAAGATGGTGAGATGGCAGGACCATGGCCTTGAACCTGGTGCTGGGTCTCTCTGAGCCGCCCCGTGTGAGGGCATGGGTCGCACTCCCAGGAGGCTGCCCCCTCTGCGTCCTTAGCTTCCATGTCTGTAAAATGGACTCAGACATGTATTTCATTTAAAAATTTCTAGTAAACACTCGAGAAAAAGTAGAAACAGGTGATATTAATTTTAACAATGTATTTAAAAGTTATGTTTGACGGAATACATCCAAAATAACATCATTCTGGCATGTAATCAAATAAAAAAATTACCACGGAAATATTTTACCTTTTGTTTTTCATGTAACTTCATGTCAAACAGCACGTGTTTGACACGTATGGCGCATCTCCTTTAGGACCACCCAAGTGCTTGACGGCCACACGCGGCTAGTAGCCGTCATCTTGGGCAACACACGTCACATAAAGCCCCGTGTCTGTGAATTGTAGGCACTCACTAACTTTGGAGTCCTGTTCATTTCTTTCTGTGTCTCACTTTTCTCAGTTGCCAAGCAATCATCCTGTAACACGAGCCCGGAAGGGCCGTTTTCAACTCCCTGATGCGCGACGCACAGTGCGTGGCCCAGTGTCCGGGAGTCCGTCCACCACTGCCCTCAGCCTGGAATTGCTGCCTGGCCACGTGCCAGCTGGGTGACCTCCGGCAAGTCTCTAGCTCAGTGAGTGGAGGCTGTCTACCAATCGCACCGCTTCATGGAGGAAGGATACGGCACGGTATGCAGTTGGTGCTCAGTAAAGGTCCCCTACTGTGGTTTGGACATCTGTGTTTTCTTCTGTCTATACCCTTTCCCTGCCCCCTTCTGTGAATGCCCCAGACTCCCCATCTGCCAGTGGAGGTAACGAAAGTGTTCTAACCTGGCAGTGTTTGGCCTCTTGGGAAGTGTCATTATCCCTCTTGTATTTTCAGCTTCTAGAACTATCCCTAGTATGCAGTAGGCACTTCATAACTGTTAGTTAAATAACTTAACCAATGGGTGCACACACAAATGCCTCAAGAAGGGGGGCACTCTGCTGTTGTTTGTTTGTGGTTCGAAGTTACAGTGGAGCCCTGCTTGGGTGAGGCCCAACTTGGGAGCGGAGCAGGTGTGGGACTCTGAGCGGGACTTTGAAGCCCCTCATGCCTTTGTCTGATGGGCTCATGATCTCTTCTCTGTGAAGTCCCTTCCAGCCAATTACCAAAGCCCAGTGCATCTCAGGGTCTCCCCCAAGCTACTCCGAGAGGGCGTACCCTTTCCAGAGCTGGGCTCTGGGTAGACCTGCAGGCCCATCCGGTCCTGGCTCTCACGGGCTCTGAACGCAAGGGGCTGTGGGTGGGACCTGCAGCCTGGCCTGGAAGTGACCCCAGCACAGAGCCCCGCAAGACCCCCTCCCCCGATCCAGGCCTGTTTACTCCTGATGCGTTTAGATTTCCAGACGGCAGTCATTCCAGCAATACTGCACTTTTATAATCGTTGAAGGCAAAGACAAAAAGGCACTGCTTCCCTCCTGCCCTCCCTCTCAAGGTCTGTAAGGATGAAGCAGACCACTGACCTCATCAGGGGCCCACCGTACAGCCAGAGGGAGGAGGTCCTGGAAGAGGATAGGGGCTCTCCCCTCCCCAGCTTCCCAAGAAAGGAAAATAAACTTGTAAATGTGGGAAACACATGGTCTACCAGCGTTCCGCCTGCCTTGCTCATTTGTACTTCATTGTCATGGCTTTTGACGTATCTGGATGCCACGCATACAATTACCTAACGTTTTATTTTTTTAAATAACTTACTTAAGAATTTTTTATATAGCATTAAAAAATCCTTTTCATTAGGGAGAATTTCAATGAAAGTAAACTGGAGTAATATAAGGCAAAGTATCTATATGATATAATATATAGTGTAAAATATATTATGATACATATTATATATAATTATTTAAATATATGAAAATACATAATGTATAATGCAACACGTCATTATACATAATTTATAATATGATATACAAAATTATAAATAAGATTATATTAAAATTATTTATAATATAATGCAGTATGATGTAATCCCCATCAACCAGCTTCAAAAAATCTCAACTCATGGTCAATCTCACTTCTTCTATATCTCTATTCCCTGCCCCCTCTCCAGATTATTTGGAAGCAAATCCTAGACATCATGTCATTTCATCCATAAATATTTTAGTATTTGTCTCTAAAGGGTTCAGCTTGCTTTTAAAACTGAGTTTATCTTAAAAGTGAACTCTGTATCACTATGTTAAAAGGAAAATCTGGGTCACTTTCTATAAAGAAGGAAAAATAAACACAAAGAGAACAAAACGGTGTTATTGACTTCCAGGCGGGCACTTTCCTCCTCTCTTGGCTCAAAAGGGGGACTAGTGAGTGCTGCTGGCAGGGGTGGGGGGGCGAGAAGGACAAGCTAGCCCCCAGGGGAGACTTTCTCCATGACAGATCTCCCTGGAAAGGTCAAAAGAGAATGCAAAGGGAAAAACCTTCTCTGTGTAGTTTGTTAGTTGCTGCTGGGTCCAAGGATCCCTCATCACCTCACACCTGCCCAGACCCCTGTCCCAGGTGACACAGGACACAGCTAGATGTCACTGTCTCTGCAACGGACAAGCAGAGACGGGGATGCCATCTGAGAAGCAGAGATGGGGATGCCGTCGGACAAGCAGAGACGGGGATGATGTTAGACAATCAGAGATGGGAATGTTGGGGAGATACTAGTACAGAGGTGGGCCTGGGCCACGCAGGAGCCCCACCTGCGTCCCGACCCTTCTGGGTGCCTCCCTGAACATGGGACTTGGACGTGGGAGAAACTCTTGGGCCTCAGTTTCTTTGCCAGTGGGATGGGGGCAAGAACAGCTTACACCACACGTCGCTGTTGTGAGGCTCAAGCGAGATATTTTAGGTACAGTATCTAGAACAGCGACGGACTGAGTGAAATCTCTTACTTTCTTGTCATTGTAGCAGATCTTATTATTAGCAGCTAAATAACCAGCCTGATCAACTCCTCAGTGATCTGAGCAGTGGGCCTTGGACTTCCTCTTCTCTCTCCTTTCCTGGTGGGGGTAGAGGTTCGCTGGTGGAGAACCTTGCCACTGGCCCCCCAGACATTTGGGTCCCCAGTTCCTGAAATTGCACGCCACATCTGGGGCTCTCCCGCACCCCGGGGCCCAGCCCCCCAAACCCATGAGTCACTTCTGCCTACTGGGGAGAATCTACCAGCCCAGAAAAAAATCCAGACTCCCATGGGCGTCCCCAGCTGCCTGCTCCTGACATGAGCAGCGCCACCCCCTCCCCCATCCCCGCCAGACAGTTGGGCAGACTGCCAGGTCTGTGACTCACACCCGGGAGGGCAGCAGACAGCCCCCACCGGGCTGGGCCTCGTGCGGGCGCTGCTTTCTCTCCCCTCTCCTCGCTGGGTTGTTTTGCTCTGGGCTGCAAATTCATTTTTAGATCCCGGCCTCCGCCCTCCCCCATCTCCCGCTTCTATTCTTAGAAAGCAAACTGGGATGTGCTCGGGCTTCGCAGTGAAGTCAGACAGAAGTTTGCCCACGTGCTCCGGCCGCCTGAGACATGGAATTAATTAAAAGGAGGCTTGGAGCGGCAGGTTCATTGGCCGGAAGCACAGCTGGCTGGGCCTGACTCCGAGGGGATGGATGGCTGCTCTGGTGGTCACCTGGGTCCCTGGTGCCCCGCAGGGTGAGGCGCCCCGGCGACAGGGCTGCCCTGCCTGGACGGGCTGGGGCAGCCGTGTGTTTTGGTTAAATAGGAACGCTTCCAGCGTGCGGGGCTCCTGAGAGATTTGAATTAGATAAATAAATTTTAAAGGCTTTGAGAGGTGAATCGCCTTCAGGAACCCAAGGAGCTGAAATGTGCTTTGTTGGCCAAAAGAAGCTGGTCTTCTTCAATGTCAGGCCTGCCGTGGGGATGAGGGTGGGGAGGCAGCAAGAAATGTAACAGGCTCGGGGGAGAACTGGGGGCTCACCGGGGGAGGTGTGGGTGAGCACCTGGCAGGATTCGCAGCCCAGGAAGAGGGTAAGTGTCTGTGTGGGTTCAGAATCCTGGCTGTGCCACTCTCCAGTGGCTGTGTGACCTTGGGCAGGTCACTCAACCTCTCTGTGCCTCCATTTCCTTACCTGGAAAATTGGAACATTGATCACAGCAGTACTCCTCTCTAAGTTGAGACAAAACGCTCCAGCAGCACTTGGCACAAAGTAATGATTATTAATTCATCTGAATTTATTATTATAAAGGAGGCAGAAAAGTGAGGCAAGGGCTCCAGTGCAAACAAATGGCTCCTTCATTCCTCTTGGCCTAGGAAACATCAGTGGGTGGAGGAGAGGGGGTCCTCCCAGGAGTGCAGAGAATCAGGTGAGACAAAGCAGAGAGGTCCCCTCTAGGGCACCCTTCCATGACTCAAGGAGAGACATCCTCTGAGAGCTCAGATGCCTCCTTCTCCAGGAAGCCTTCCCTGACCACCAGCAACTTCGGCTGCCCTCTTCTAACTTCCTGCCACCCTTGGCTCCCGCTTAGCAAATCACACTGTATGATGATGTCTCTTGTTTTATATGTTTTCTTACGGAAAACAGTTTCATAAGCATTTTTGCAAAGATTCTCATTATAAAAAAAAATTTTTTTTTTAAAAATCCAGAAGCATGGGGGTAAAATGAGGAGGTCTCATCCCACCTAACCCTGTGCCCCTCCCTCTACAGTCTGCTGCGTGTCCTTCCCGACCTGCCGGAGGGAGATAGTGAGCGCGTGTGTGCTACGGTGCTTCGTCTGTAGATGTGATTGTAATGTGTACATACACGCACATTTAGCAAAGCAAGTGAGCTTTGAGACAATGTCTTGGCATCTCTCCCCCGCACTGCTAATCTAATTATTCTCTTATTTTTAATTTTTATAAATATTTTCCTGCAAACTATGATACAGACACATAGTAAAAAAAAGTCGTACACCAGGACTGAAAGTGCAGATGAAGAGCCTGTCCTTGGACCATAGCCCCAGCCCTGCTGGGGCTCCCCGCCCTTCTCCCCTGCGACCTCGCAGAGATTGTCACACACACAGACGTGGGTTCAATCTCTGGCATGTTTCCTTGGCACATCCGTGCCGGGACATACCACACACAGTGCTCCGCCTTCGCTTGCCACACTGAAACCTGCACCTCGGAAGACCAGCCATCACCAACCACACAGCTGTCTCCTTCCTTCTGCGGGATGCGTACTATTCCGTGGTACCCACGGGCCAAGAGCTATTCAGGCCCCAGGGATGGGCGTGGAGACTTTAAGCACATCCCTAAATTCTCTGCCGTGGCTCCCACAAAGAGGCGAGGTGTCTGTTCCCTCTCTTGAATGTCTGTGTTCTTAGGACTGTTTCTGCCAACGGCATTTGGCCAGAGTGATGTTAGCTGACCTGGTAGGGAATCGGGCTCCATGCCCCTCGCGGGACCAAAGGGTGGAAGCACAAGCAAGGGGTTCTTCCAGACTTCCTGTCCACACCATGCTCCCTATGGCTCCAGGAGCCCAGAGAAGCAGTTGGACCCTCTGTTCCACTGCCATGTGCTGGTTCTCCCGCATTCTCCCAAGGCACCCTGCTGGGGCAAGAGAGTCCCCTTTGCTGGTGCACCACTGTGGGGAGAGCTTAGGGCTCTGCCAACACTGGATCCCACCAGGGTCGGTTGTGGTTTGGTCTGGGACTGTTGAAAATAAGACAGGACATCCTCCCAGCCTCTCCTTCCCCCTCCCCTGGCCGCCAAGAGGATGGCCCGGAGCCAGGGGCCCAAACGGGCTCCACAGAGCTTCTGGACATCCCTGGGAGGGAGCCACAGCCCAATCTGAGACTCCCTGAGCCCATCAATGTCAGGTGGGAGCCCTGGGCTGCTGTGTGCGGGTACGAGTCGGGGGCTGCTCCCTGAGACGGGGGTGAGGGGAGAGGAGGAGGAGACAGGTGTTCTGCGGTAGGGATGGCCGGGTGCCTGCCAGCAGGCGGGCCCCGGGCTGAAGAGGCGGCCCCAGGAGACAGATGGCTGGAGCTGCCGCCATCTCTTCTTTAAGCACTTTTTAATTGAGGTCTAACAAACCTAGAGTAGACTTAATTAATTTTATTTGCACAGTTTGATGAATTTTTACGTGTGTGCGCACCACGTAAGCATGTCCCAGACCCCAGATGACCTCACGCCCATTCCCAGGCAGCGGCTCCTCCCCAGATAACTCGGTCCTACCGAACCACCGTGGGTCAGTTTTACCTGTTCTCAAACTGCACTGCAGGTCCGTGCACGCTGCCTGGGGTCCTGTTCTGGGTCCGGCTTCTTGTTTCTGAGATTCATCCCCGGGTTTGCCTGCAGCACTGCCTCTCTCTTTCCATTGTTCTGCTGCACTGCTTCTGGGGGATTGGTGGTCCCTGCCTAGGGGACACTGGGCAACCTCCAGAGACATTTCTGATCATCAGGACTGGGTGGGTGGCACTGGCATCTAGTGGGCAGAGGTTGGGAACACGGCTCACACCCTCTAGTGCCCAGGACGGCCCCCAGCGGAGAATGACCTGGCCCAGTACCAGCAGCACCGAGGCCGAGAAGCTCTTATCTACAGCATTTCCCTGTATGACAGACGACGAAGTGTTCATCCCACCTGCTGCTGAGGGGCACGGGGGCCATGTCCGCCTGTCACGTGGGGCATGCCGTGAGTACCCTCACATGCACCTCCGGGCGCATCCATGTGCTGTTCTCTCAAGCACATTCCTGGGATTGGACGCTTGGCTGGACAGCACGGAGCTTCAACACATCCTCCTGCCCCATCCCAGGTGCCCAGCCCGGTCACACTCAGCGCTCAGATGAGGGTCTGGCTACTCCACACCTTGCCAACACTTGCTATTGTCTATCTTTTTAATTTTGGCCACATGCGTGGGTAGTGCCATAGGTACCTTTCAGATGTGCAAGCTTCTTGTCCCAGAGCCCTGAATCCTGACAGGGGGCTGTGGACGTGTGTCATCTTTTGACCACCCAGAGTCTGAACCCTTCCCTTATCTTGGAGAGGCCCCCACATTAGAAATCTTGGCGGGAGGCAGATTGCCTCTCCCACTTTCATGCTCTACAGACGAAATCCTTACTTCTCTAGCCTCCCTGGTGGCTGCATTGTGGTTATTGACTTTTCATAGTGTTGTGTTGGGGTGAAGTCCAATATTGGCTCCATCTTACAGATGACAAGACTGAGGCTCAGTAGGGTTAGGCTGTCTGCTCAGGGTCACAAATTGTCCGGTGGTAGAAGCAGCCAGTGGACCCAGGACTTTCTGGCTCCAAAGCTTGAGCCGGAGACTTAGGCCTGGAGGCCTCTTGGTACCTCTTGTCAACCTCCTCTTTGGGGATCCTAGGGGCTGACCTAGATCTGTGTCTCCAACTCCAACACAGCACAGCTCACTAGGCAGTAAGGGTGCTTCTGATCTTAGGTCATCCTCATAGCCTTTGGTCATGACTGTGGTCAAGGTCACTGAGATGATTTTGGTCTCTCACCCTCTATCATATTGGAAAAGGTCAAGGGTCATCTAGGGCCCCATAGACTGTAAGTCTTGAGATCAGGCCCTAAGTCTGTCTTCTCCAGGGAGCAGGCACAGAGTGGTTGTTCAGTAAAGTTTTGTTTTGAGCAAAAGAAGGAAAGAAATTAGTTAGCAACCTGTATAGAAAGAAAAACCATGAACAAGACCCAAGTGAAAGAAGAGACTTGGTATCTGACATCATGGGAAGCCGAGAAGGAGGGCTTCAGGCATGTTGTGATCAAGGCTCTGCCTCTATTATGCTGCAAGGTTCTTGGATTTGCCATCCTTCACATGTTGACTTTGTTTGAAGGCTCTCCTTACACCCAGGATGCTGTCAGTGAACCAACTCTGGGCAAGGGGGATGGGATGACCTTGACTGCCTTGCTAGGCTAATTACTATATCAAAGGGAGTCAGCTTTCCCCCAAAACAGAGGTGCCTGGGAACGATAGATACCTGAATAAAATTAAGATATTGTTGGGAAAGAGGAGAGGGGCAGTGGTAATTTGTAGGCAGCTGATAACCCACTGTGTTACTCTTTATGTCTCTTGTTAACTTGTAAGAGTAAAACCAACATTCATGCATTCAATTGAGAGCCCGCGTTAGTTATCTAGCGTCATGTAGCAAGTTTCCCTCAAGCTTCGTGGCTCGAAACCACAGACATTTCCATAGGGCTCTTCCTGGGGACTTTCTTGTGTCCATTTGCCAAAAGGCCAGCTTTCTGCTCTCTCAGGAAAGCTCTGAGGAAATTCGATAAGGAAGTGCCGTCATGGGCCTGGTGGTTTGCACGCTGACCCCCCGCCCTGGGGGCGTGCATGGTCATCGTCCCCGAAGGGACTGGGACACAGGCCAGGTGGTCCACCCAGAGTCTTTGGGCTGTGTGATGCCAAGCCCACGTCCTCTCCCCAACATCTCTTCCTCCACGGGGAATGTTTCTGTTTAGGGGGAAATACCCTGGAAGAATTGAATTCTGCTCAAAGTAGCCATGTCGTATCTGGACTTCTGGGTGGGAGGGGACAGGTGGCACACAAACCCTCTTTTGCCGGAACAGTGTGGGTGACGGCCACTGTCTCTGTGGGATTAGCGCTGTCCTTGGTGCGATGGCCCGTTGGTCCTGAGTCGTCTCATCTAGTTCCCACACCAGGGGTTGCTGAGGAAGGGCTTTCAAGAACCCCTAGCCAGAGGGGAGGTGTCTGAGTCCCAGAGATGTCCAGCAGGTTGCCCACAGCATCGCCACTGCCAAGTGGCCCAGCCAGGGCGTCTGTCCAGGTCACCTCGGATCCGGGCCCCAGGCGAGCTTCCGACAGCTCCCCCATAAGCAGGTCAGTGGCCGCGGAGACCACAGCACGCGGTCCTTCAGCCCGAGGCCATGGCCGATGCCCGCGGACAGCCTCAGCCTGATGCCGAGGCGGCCGGTGGGGAGCGGCGGCTGTCAGCTTGCTCCCGTGCTCCGTCAGCTCTCAGGAATGAGAAAAAGGTCGCCTTCCTAGACCACATCTATATTAATCATGTGACTGACAGGCCAGAGGGGGAAATTATACATCTTTCCTTGGGGGTTTCATTCATCGCCCGTGATCTATTTCGTCCTGGCAGAAGGGAGGGGTTCCCCGCCCACGCAGAGAGGCGGGCGTGCTGCGGCTGGACTGGACTTCTGGAACTCTCGTGCTCTCTGAACGGGGCCGGAGGGAGCATGGCCAGACGCCACAGGGCCGTGATGCGTGCATGGGGACCAGGCTGCCCTTACACCTTCATCCTGTTCCGCAGACCCCGATGACCACCTCCTGCAGCCCCCAGCCCTGCCCTCTTTCCTGAGCTCTGGACAAGCCCGGTCCCCTGGGATCTTCTGTTCATGAAAATGCTCTTTCCCCTCTAAAGCTGTAGCTACCGGCCACCCGGGGCTATTGAGTGCTTGCAACAGTGCGGCTGAGAACCGAATTTTCAGTTTTATATATATTGTTACATAATCTACATGAAACCGGACACAGCTGCCCGCCCAAGTGGCTACTGTGTTGGAGAGCCGTGCTCTAGACCTTTGCTTTCACCTTTCTTGCTTTTGGCCCAAAGGCAAGGGTACACAGAATGGGATTTATTAGGAAAGCACTCCCGGGAGGGTGCAGGCGGGGAAGAGACGCGCAGCGGGGAGTGAAGGTGTGCTCCCAGCAGAGGTCCTGCCCTGCCTGATCCCAGTGTAAACCGCGCTTCTTAACCTGTCCTGTTGGAGGGTGTCCCGGGGCCCTGACAGTGACCCCGCCCCCACCCCCCCCCCACCATGAGAACTGGACGTCCAGAACAAAACACCACCTGGGGTGGAGGTCAGTGCACAGGCTTCCCAAGAGATAAGCTCAGGGTCCATTAGGCTTTCTCATAGGAGGCCCCGGTTAGAATGCAGATAACCAGACCCTCAGAACTGCAGGTTAGACCCCCGGTCATGGAGGGCGGTGACTCCAAAGGGCCACCAGGCAGAATCAGGTTAAACCTCTGTCTGTCCAAGAGGGCAGGGGTGCTGGCTGTACGCTCTTCTCTCTCCTCCCTGCATCCCTATCCTGTGGGGGGCAAAGCCTGTTGGGCAAGATGTAGGAGGAGATAAGGCCCCAGGTTGGAAAGAGCCATGAAGGGAAGACCCACCTAAGTGTACCGAGTCTCCATCTGCAGCAAACCCAGGGCAAGGGAGGGGGCGAAGCTTCACGGGAAAGCAAGGCCAGAGTTTTGACTATTACGTGGGTCCTGATGCTTGAATTATTGGCGGCAGGATCTTGTATCTGGTCACATAAGAGGACCAGAAAGTCATGGGGTCTGTCCAAGTTTTCATCCAGGGTGAAAAATGGCGACACTGAATCAATTTTCACAGAGAATGGGTGAAAAGTATAATACAATTTATGAGTACATCTCGAGCTGCACTTGTTCCCTGTGGAAGTTGCACAAAGAAATAAACCATCTTGGTACTGAGGGACTATGACAAAACCTTTAAAAAGGGTTTATGTGATTGTGGATTGGAGAAGATGCCTTGGCTGGAGTGGCCAGGGAGAGCCCCTCTGAGGAGGTGACACTGGAGTTGACACCTCTGTGTTTATGGGAAGATCCTGGCGGGGGGGGGTGATCTAAGCAGAGGAAACAGTCTATGCAAAGGCCCTGAGGCAGGAGCAGGCTTGCGGTAGGAGAGAGTAAATTAGAGGAGGATGGCCAAGTGGAGGTGCAGAGAGGCGTCGGAGCAGCTTGTCAGATAGGGTCAGAGGAGAGGATTTTGTTCAGTATGATGTGAAGCCGTTAAAGGGCTTTTAGTGGGGATTGGAGGTGGGGGAGATTGATTCACATCTTTTAAAGGTCAGGGGCTGCTGTGTGGTGGATGACTGGGAGGCAGGCAGGAGTGGCTGCAGGGAGTCTGGTCTGTCGGAGGCAGGATAGAGCGGTGTGGCCCGGACTGTGGTGGTTGCAATGAAGGTGGTGAGACGTGGTCAGGTTGAGACCATAATTTGGAGGTGCAACCACTAGGACTGGCCGATGGCTCCCAGGCACCACACACAGGAGTAAGCACGGCTGTGAGGTCTGAGCCATGCAGCTCGGTGGATGTTGGTGCCATTTCCGAGATGGGCGAGATTGGGAGAAAGCAGGTTATCCTGAGGAGGGGAGCCAAGAATTCTCTTCTGGCCGAGTCTTGTGCCCAGGCAGCCCCCCACTAGTGCCGTGGGGTGGACAGCAGGGTGACCGAGAATTAAGGTTCTAATGTCCAGCAGTCTGGGCTGAGTTGTGTCATCTTTGGCCTGTCACTTAATTTTTTTGAGAAAAAGTTTTCTCAGCTATGAAATGGGGAAAAAAAATACCCAGCATTTGCCTCACAGGCTTGTTACGGTAAAGGGAAGCTCCCGGTAGTGGCTCTGGCACACAGTAGAGCACAAGAAATGAGAAAAATTCTTGGGAAATGTTTCTTTCTGACAATACTTTTCATCTCAGAGCCTATTTTATCTGATATTAATATAGCTGTGCCTAATGGTCACTACTTGTGTGGTACATATTCTTGGTGTTCATTTGCTATCGGTCCCCTCCGGCATGCTGGGTTTCTTGAGGGCAGTATACAGTTTCATACTTCTCCCCGCCCCCCCCAATCCATTCCAATGGTCTCTCTTTTTTTTTTTAAGTAGGCTTCATGCCCAGTGTGGAGCCCAACACGGGGTTCGCACTCAAGACCCTGAGATCAAGATCTTAGCTGAGATCAAGAGTCAGACATTCAACTGACTGAACCACCCACGTGCCTCTGATGGTCTCTGTCTTTCAATTCAAGTGTGTATTATATTTAATGTAAGTAAGTACTGATAGAGTTAGATTTGGGTTCACACATTTTATCATTTTTCTGTTCTATTTGCTTCCTCCATTTTTTAAAATTTGCTTTTGTCATTGTTTCTTTGCTTTTCCCTTTTTACTTTTTGGTGTTTGGATTATCTGAAGTTTGTTTGTTTGTTTGTTTGAAGTTTTATTTATTTAAGTAATCTCTACACCCTACAAACTTATGGGCTCAAACTTATGACCCCAAGATCAAGAGTCACACCCACCCCTGACAACCAGCCAGGTGCCCCTGGATTTTCTGAAGTTTTGATTAGAATTCCATTTCAATTTTCCTGTTGATTTTTAAAGCTATACTTCTTTGCATTATTTTTTTAAGTTTTATTTATTTATTTATTTATTTATTTTTAGAACTAGAGAGTGTGCAAGTGGGGAGAAGAGGGACAGAGCAGAGGGAGAGAGAGAATCTTTTTTTTTTTTTTTTAAAGATTTTATTTATTTATTTGAGAGAGAGACAGTGAGAGAGATCATGGGAGGTGAGAAGGTCACAGGGAGAAGCAGACTCCCCATGGAGCTGGGAGCCCAATGTGGGACTTGATCCTGGGACTCCAGGATCCTGACCTGAGCTGAAGACAGTTGCTTAACCAACTGAGCCACCCAGGTGCCTGAGAGAGAGAATCTTAAGCAGACTCCATGCTCAGCACAGAGCCAGATGCAGGGCTCAATCTCACGATCCTGAGATCATGACCTGAGCCAAAATTAAGTCAGATGCTTAACCAATGGAGTCACCCAGGTGTCCCTCTTTGCATTTTTTAAAAGATTTTATTTATGTATTTGACAGAGAGAGACACACTGAGAGGGGGAACACAAGCAGGGGGAGTGGGAGAGGGAGAAGCAGGCTTCCCACTGAGCAGGGAGCCCGATGTAGGAGTTGATCCCAGGACCCTGGGATCATGACCTGAGCCAAAGGTGGATGTTTAAGGACTGAGTCACCTCTGCATTATCTTTTAATGGTTGTTGTAGAGACTAGAATATACATCTTTGACTTTTCATACACTACTGACAGTTGATTTTGTACAACTTCATGTAAAATATAGAAATCTTGCAATTGTGTAAGTTCATATTTGCACATCCTTTATGTTATAGTTCATGTATTCCATATATATACATTTTATTTTATTTTTATTTTTATTTTTCATATATACACATCTTAAACCCCGCAAGACAATGTTATAATTCTTCCTTTAAGTGGTTCTATGGTTTTTAAGAGGGAAAAGCAGATAATCCTTTGCAGATACCCACATATTTATCATTGCTAATTTCTGAGGATCTCAGTTCCCAGCCAGGCGTTATTTCCCTTCCGGATGAAGGACTCCCTTCAGCATGTCATGTAGTGAAGACCTGCTGGTAGCACAAGCCTTTAGTTTTCTTTTATCTGAGGATGTCTTTATTTTGCCTTCATTTTCGAAGGATATTTTCACTAGATGTATAATTCTTGGCTGACAGGTTTTTCTTCTAAACTTTCATCCCTTGGAAGATGCTGTTCCATACCTTCTGGCCTCCATGATTTCTGATGTGAATTCCGCCGTTAACTGGGTCGACATTCTCCTGCATGTAGTCTCTCGTGGCTTTCAGGTCGCCGTAGCTGGTTTTCACCAGCCTTACTGCAGTCTGCTTGGCTCTGGGATTTTATTTTGCTTGGTGTTCACTGAGTATCTTGATTCAGTACATTTCTGTTTTTCACCAAATTTGGAAAAACTTTGACTGTCATTACCCCCAATATTATTTATGTTCCATCGTCTCTCTCCTCTTCCTCTAGGATTCCGTTTGCATGTATGTGGGACTCTTTCACATCATTTAAACAGGTTCCTGAGGCCCTGTTCATGTTTCTTTAAATCATTGTTGTCTCCACATTAAATAATTTCTATTAACCCATCTTCAAGTTCACCGACTCTTTGCTCCAACTTCTCCGTTTGGCTGTTAGAAGTCCAGCCGTTGCGTTTTTCATTTCAGATATTGTACTTTTCGGGTCTGGAATTCCCATTCCATCCTTTTTCTATTGCTTCTGATTCTCTGCAGAGATTTTCTATCTTTTCATTACTTGTGAGTACCTTTAACTTTATGAGAGCCATTTTAATAGCTGCTGTGAAAGCCGTGTATTCCAGCGCCAATATCTGGTTCATCTTGGGATTTGTCTTGGTTGACTTCATTTTGTCTTGAAAATTTCTCCATTTCTTATTTTTAAAAAAATTTTTGAAGATTTTATTTATTTATTTCAGAGAGAGAGACAGTGAGGGAGAGTGAGCATGAGCAGGGAGGGGGCAGAGGGAGAGGGAGAAACAGACTCCCTGTTGAGCCGGGAGCCCAATGAAGGGCTCAAACCCAGGACCCTGGGATCATGACCTGAGCAAAAGGCAGACGCTTAAATGACAGAGCCACCCAGGCGTCCCCATTTCTTTCTTTCTTTCTTTTTTTTTTAATAAATTGTGTAATTTTTGGATTGCATTCTATTGTGATAATAAGAATAAATCCCCTTCTAGCCCCAAAGGTGTTCACTTCCTCCTCCCAGGAAACTGTGTGTATGTTACTTTGCATAACAAAAGGACTTTGCAGATGTGATTGAGGGTTTTGAGATGGGGAGATTTTTCTGGATTCTCTGAGTGCCCTTGGTGTAATGACAAGGGTCTTCACAATGGGGAGATGTACCAGTGGAAGCAGAAGTCTGAGTGATGGCAGAAAGGGGTCCTGAATGTCTAGAAGCTGATGAAGCGGGCCCTCCAGAAGGAGCAGTTCTGCTGACCCACTTTTGACTTCTGACTTGTGGAACCGTGGCATAGTAACGGTGTTTTTTAAGTCACTACATTTGTGGAAGGTTTGTTGCATCGCCAATAGCTCCAGAATGTGCCTGGCTATACACTGAGTTGTGACGATTCTGGGATTTTGTTATTTTTCTCTGATGAGTGCTGTTTCTTCTGTGTCAGTAGGCAGGGATGCGGCTGAATTTGAATTTCAAACTATATTTCTAGGGTGGCAGCTGCAGTGTCAGTTTACCTCTTTATTGTACCTGGGCTGCCTTGGGTTTGCTCCAGATGTGATCAGGGCTCCATCAGAGATGTGTGTGAACAGAATTTGGGGCTCTCCTTTCTGGATCTTTCCCATCTAGGACGCCCTGCTGTCTTCAACGGCTTCAACGGCTATGGTTCACCAGCTTCTGTATTCCCCATCCTGAGGCCAGAAAGACCAAGTTCCCGCGGGGTCTCTGTTGTTTTGTGCCCCATGCTGTGCCCCCTGCACCTAGCCCCAGCCGGAGGCTGCTTTGTTCAGTCCTCTCCTCCCCCTCCCCTGCAGATCCGCTTCTGCTCACTGTCCAGAAACTTCAGGTGTTCTCTTTTAACATTATGGTCAGGTTTTGTTATCCTATTCTGCAAGGGAATCAGTCCCTAATTGCTAGATGTAGAAGTCCTCTGGTTGAATCCCAGGGTCCTTTGAATGTCCCTTTATCTCTTAACTGGTTCTTGGAAGGAGAAGGGAAGAGAGGAGAACTTTTCCAGCGCTGGGTTCCAACTGGTTCTCTTCCTTACCAGCTGCATGTCCTTGGGCTGGTGACCCCCGTCGGCTCAGTTTTCCTGCCTTTGGAGCTTGGTGCCAAAGGAGCACCAGATAAAGGACCAAAGGCGTGCATTTTTTACAGTGCTGGGTCCAAGCTTAGTCTCATCACTGCTTTCACAGGGATCTCTCTGGTGCTCATGGGAGAAGAAACTTAAAGCTGATGCTGGCCAGTTTTTCAGCCCCAGCAGTTCCTCCAAGTGGCAAAGGCATCTTTTCATTTCCTGCTAGGAAAAGGAACTTTAAAACCCAATGCACTGCTGGGACACAAGGTGTTACTGGGAATCTTCACGTTAGATTTCCCCAGTCCAGCTCTGCTAAGTGGGCTCTGCTCCTAAGCCACGGCCATGCAGACAAGGAGGGACCCAGAGTGCCTGCCGGGGTGTGGGCAAAGTTCTGGAAGCCATGCAAGGTGCCAGAGACTCGGGCCCGGGACCCAGGCAGGCTCCCTCAGCAGCTACACTCCCTTGCTTCGGAGACTGGCTCATTTGTCTATTGGACACTGGTTTACTGAACGTCCAGCATGCCGGTCGCTGCCCTGGGGCTGGGGCCACAGGAGTAAACAAGACAGACAGGTCCTGCCTTTACAGAGTGGGTGCCCATTCAGAGGTCTGGATGTGAGCCCCACTGTGGCACGCCCCCCACCCTGGTATAAAGCCACAGATGTACTAAGGAGGTGGTGGGTTCAGGGTGGGGGGCATGGCAGTGTGTGTACCTAAGGCAGGAACTTGATTTGCCCAGGGAGGCTGGTGGGATGCCCTGGGGAAGTGACATTTGAGCTGAGGTCTGGAGGATGAGTGGAATTTAACAAGCATGAGGCACTGGCCCTGTGGTGGGTGGGGCGTAGTAAGTTCCAGAACAGATGTGGGGTTGTGGGGGGGGCAATGCTGTGGGGAGATGGGCAGGGGAGGTGAAGTCATAGAGGTGTGCAGTTGACCTGCCAGATTTAGCAAGTGAAAATACAGGATGCCCAGTTCAATTTGAATTTTAGGTAAGCACCAAAGAAATGTTCTTGGTATAAGTATATCCCAAGTATTGAATAGGATATACTTATACTAAAAATAATTATTTGTTGTTTGTTTGAAATTCCAGCTGCACTGGGTGTCCTGAATTTTTTTCTGGCAAAGTTATGGGCAAGACCTTGCAGGTCAGGCAAGGAACTTGTTCCCGAACCATGAGCGAAGGCAGGATGTCAGCCAGGAGCAGCATGAGCTGGGTGACATTTTGAGCTGGTCATCTGACAGCAGAGGGAGAAGGGATGGGAGTGACCAGGGGGCAGCGGGTGGCCAGGACAGAGCTGCTGCAGTGCCCAGGCAGGACCCTGCCTGGCACCTGAGGCTCTCGGAGGAAAAACCAGGCGCTGCTGTGTTCTGGTGGCGTGTCCTGGCCAACTCTGCTCCAGGGACCAGAAAGTACCGCCCGTGTCTGCTTTTCCCCACCAGCTGTTTGGACGGGAGGCCACGCTGGGTGAGGAGGCCATTACTCACTGGGTGTCAGGATGGGATGCAGAGATGACAAAGCAGCTGGACCACGACCCTTGCTTCATGTCCCCAGGAGCCATCACCCTGAATGGCATCTCGGCCCAGTCAAACATCTTACACTCTGTTTGCTTTTGTGATTCAAAAATGAGTCACCCACTCCAGGCAAGAGTGTGCCCAGGGCTTTTGCCCAGGCTGTGGGGTGGGGAGTGATGGCTGGGAGGGGGGAGAGTGATGGTTGGGAGGGAGTAAGGTGATGGCTGGGAGGGGTGGTGGTGGCCAGGTGGAGGGAGGCCGTGGTGGCTGGGAGGGGGGAAGCGGTGGGGTTCTCCGAGGCTGCGGGGTTCAGAACCAGCCTTCTGTCTGTATGTTGGTTCATTCAAGTACAAGAGACCCAAAGGCCCCTGAGCCAAGCAGTCCCGTGTGTGAGTCCTGACTCTTGGCATCTGATTATCTCATCTTTTTGAAACCCAGTTTCCTTGTTTATAAAGCAGGGATGATAATAGTGCCTCCTTCAGGGGGCTGCTGGAGGTCAAACTGAGAGAGGCTTGGGATACAGCAGGTGCTCATTAATGTCACTTGACGAGCTCTGCTCGTACCAGGTGATGCTGGCCAGCCAGCACCCACCCCTCTGGACCCTTGCTGACAGGGACCCCAGTTCTCCCGACCTCTGGGACTGGTGAGCCCAGGAATCTCAAGGCGACGATGTCCCTTCTCAGAGCATGACGTGTTTCTGTTCAGATCATTCTTTGTTCACATACTAAAGTTTTCTGCAACAGCTCCTGCAAGTTCCTGGTGGAATCAATTCCTAGATAGTTTTGAGTGTTTTGTTTGTTTAGATTTTATTTATTTATTTGAGAGTGGAAGAGAGAGAGGGAGAGAGAAAGGGAGAGAGAGAGAGCATATGAACAGAGGGGAGGGGCAGCAGGAGAGGGAGAAGCAGACTCCTGGCTGAGCAGGGACCCAGACTAGATCTGGGACTCGATCCCAGGACCCTGACGTCATGGCCTGGTGCAGATGCTCAACCAACCAAGCCACCCAGGTGCCCCACTTTCTGGTTTCGATTGCTCTTGTGAAAGATACCTTTCTGGTTTCCAGTTGCTGACTATTGGTATAGAGGCACCCTTTTGAGTTTTGCTGACTTTTCTGCTGATTTCTGTTATTTGCTCTGGAGGTTTGGGGGGCTGCCCTGTGCCAGGTGTTGTGAGGAGCCCCTTACACACTGTGTCCCCACCTGGAGCTAAAGTGTAGGGCATGGGAGCATCCTTGAGGGACCTGTCTACACTGGTAAGAACACCTCCAGATAAAGAAGGGAGTTCATGTTACTGAGAGCACTGGAGCTGGAGGGCTCAGTGCCCAAACCTGGAGATCCAAGTGTTCAGAGAGATAGGAAGGTGGGATGTCTACTCAGCAAGACAGAGCTGGAGGCAGCTTGGCTGGACCCTCACGTGGGTGTCACTCGCCCAGGACTTTGCCCCATCCCAAGGCTCCCTCCTCTCACGCCGCTTTTCCTTCCACATCTGGGTCTTCGTTTGGCCTGGAGCGCACCTGTGCGCAGTCAGCCAGAAACACGATTTCATCCCTCTTTATAAAGGACCCAGTTTTCCCACCGGCACCGTGGGACTCGGGGCCCTGCTTTGATTTCTTCCAGTCGCCCCGGTGAGGGTTCATGGCTGGGGATTTCTGCCTGTGCATGTAGCACTTTCCCAAACAGACCATCAGCTCCGAGATGGGAATTGATTCCTCTTGCTCACGGATGGCGGAAAGCCCACACGGTGGGGGTCTCTTCTGTTCTTCTAGCAGGCTGCCAGGGCACACAGCTGGTGCTTAATGAGTGCTTGGTGAACAGAAGAGTAACTGGACAAATGAGGGACTGGGGATGGATGGCCCCGGTCACAGTGCCAGCTCAGGATAATAGGCAGTTGCTTTTTGCTCAACCATCTGAGCCCCACGTCCCCCACGTGCCATTTGCAAGGTTCAGTCCCTCTCCTCTTCCCTGGGCTGCAGGGACAACCAGCGGGCACGATGAGGGAGGGCGTCGGGACCGTGCACATAAAGCTCCTAGGCATGACAGTGTCTTGGGCCCCGGGGACTTTCTTGGAGCTGTGCGTTGCCTCTCGTTGTGGGTGCACGTGCAGGGCTCGCCTGCAGATCCCTTGGTCAGAAATGCAACCCGACCAAGTGGGGAGAACGTCGGCGCCTTGCCCGCGTGCTCCTGCTGCTAATGTACGCACTTGAGCTCAGCCTCGGATAATGCGAAGCTGAAGTCAAGGTTCTGCTTGATCTGCTGTGGGAAAGATAAAATCTCCACCTTTTCATGGAGATGGGGGAGCGGAACCTCGGGAAACAATGAGGACTTTGGCAGAACTCTGTTGACAGGTAGCTCCAGTCATAAGTGCCCACGAAGTGCCCCACACACCACGGGCAACGCACCGACACCCACCTCAAGACGACTCTGCCCTCTCGAGACTGGGTTGCCGCTGGGATGGGGAGACCCTCACCAGGTTTCTGGCCTGAGAGCAGTGAGAACTGTCCCCAGGGACCGCTTCAGCTTCCCTCTAGGTGCCGCCTTCCCCTCCTCCCCCCACCGACAGCGCAGGTGAAGGCTTCGGACACGCCGTCTGGGGCTCAGCTGGCAAGACAAGGCTCATGGGGAAGCAACCACTTACTTAGCAGAAAAAGCCCTAAAAGGATATATTGACATTAAATCACAGCAAGAAGGCAATAGGGGGATAAGTGTGTCCTGTGGCACAGCGAGGGGGGTGAGTGTGCTGTGGTGGGGGGAGGGACACAGGCAACAGAGGGCACAGGACACAACTGCTGTGGGACTATCCCTGCACTAGGGAGTGCTCGTTTCCTCCAGAGGAGACCAAATCAGAAAACTTACGTCTGTCTCCACTTGTCTGTCCATCCATGTAGCCCCGCACCTTCCCATCCAACCATCCATCCATCCATCCATCCTTTCGTCCATCCATCCTTCCTTCCTCTTTCCTTCCTACTACCCATCTATCCATCCTTCCATCTGTCCATCCATCCAGCCGTCCCTCCCTCCATCTCTCCATCCATCTATCCGTGTATCTACCCGGCCAGCCATGTGTCCATCTATCTCCCCATCATCCATACTCTGGGGAAAAGTGAGTGAGGATGCTTGTTGTGGGAGTAGAGGAGCTGGCACTGCTCTAGTCACTTGGTCAAAGTAGGTGTTCCCAGGGGGAAACTGAGGTTAGGGAAGGGGACAGATTCTTTCTTTGTTCCCTTTCTTCCTTTCCCAAATACCGTGGCCATTCATCCATCCATTCATTCATTCGTTGGGGACCTGTCCCCCCCCCCCCCCAGGCATTGTGCTAGGCATTGAGGGCATGGAGTGAGGTCAACACCCAGCCTTGACCTCGTAGACTTACACTGTAGCTGATGAGACAAATAAAGAGGCGAAGTGTACGATAATTGTAGGTTGAAGTGGGTGCTTTGCAGGAAACAAGCAAATGTGCGCGGAGGAGTCCATCTTTAGAGAGCAGAGTCTGGGAAGGGTTCCCTGAGGAGGTGAAGGTGAGCAGCTCTGAGGACATCTGGGAACAGTGTTCTATCAGTGGGAAGAGCATGTGCAAAAGCTCTGAGTACTCACAAGGAGATGTGAGAGGGTCTGGCAGGCAGTGACTTCCCAGCCAGGGTCATCTTGGGCTCTGACAACGGTGCCTCCAGCCCGTTTCCCAGACAGCCCCCCTTTCCCATCTCTGCAACACAAAGAGCCATTTTTTCATTAAGAGTCCAGTTCAAAGGTTTCCCAAAACATCATTAACGCTCAACAAAGGGAAACCATCAGCCGCCTTTGCAGGAAGACTGTGGACAGCTTCCCAGTTATCAACTGGAGATAATTAAATCATGAGTTTACAGCAGCCCCCTCAGGACCAGGCAGGCTTTTTCTCTTCCCTCCCGGTTTGCTGCCTGCAATGTGGAGAGGGAAATGGGTTTGTCTCCAGGAGAGAGAAGGGAAAGCAAAACATTCCTCATCAGAGAAAAGCACGGGAGTCATGAGGGGCAAGGAGCCAGCCTCCAGAGCTTGAAATGATTTCCTGATGGCCAGCGAAGTGCTGTCAGCCGCTGGGGAGGGAGTGTGTCATCCGGGCATGTTCGCGCCCCTGACCGCCGCTGGCTTCTCTGGGAACAGCGTGGCTCCCCAGCCCAGCCCAAGGCTCTGGGTGGTCACCACGGCCACATTTCTCTGAGTGATCAGCGTTTGGCTGACACTAGCTGAGAGTTTTGTTCTTGCTTTTTCCATTCTCCCAAAGGCTCCATAAGGCACCTCCTAGCCCATTTTACAGGTAAGGAAGCGGAGACTCAGAGAGGGTAGGTCACAGAGTTAAGTGCTCAAGTCTAGAGGCAAATCCTGATTGGGGCAGTGTCAGACCCCTGCTCTGGCCTTCTCTGTGGTTCTCCACCATGTTCCCCAAATCAAGGCATGAGCCTTGGGCTCTGAGGTAGCTTGAGCATGGGCCGGGCCCGTCTCCCAACTTGCCTGCCCCTGCCACCTTCCTCTGTGAGTTCCTGGGAGCAATAAGGCTGGGAGCCTCCCAGGGCACAACTTGTATGAGTAGGAGGTCAGTGATGGCTGGATCAAGGCTCCAGGCCCGGCCTCCCCACTGCGGAATGTGTCCTTTCCCTGCCGCCCTGCTCGAAGGCACTCACGAGGCCCCAGGAACACAGGATTCTGGGGACCCATGTGAATGGGACCTCGACAAAACTGTGGCAAGAACAAGGTGAGTGTGTTCTGTCTATGACCGCATAAGTAGCAGCGCGGACACTGCAAGAGGCCGTGCTTCCCCCCGAGTCAGAACTCACTTCTAACACAGAAAGAAGAAAGTGTTGTTCTAAGAGAAGCTGACAACCGAGGAACCCTGTCCTACCCTTTGCTCTGTGACTTCCCTGTGCCTGCCAACCGTTTTGCTGAAAAGAACACTGTGGAAGGAAAGGTTGAGACCAGGCAGCCCCGTGTCTTTCCCCTCCTGTCCTCCCAGGCTCAACAGTGAGCTGGAGACAGAGTGGGGGTAGAAGGTGAGCACATCGAGAGGCGACATTACAATCTCTGAGTTCTGTGCCGCGTTTCTCGTGTCCTGGGAAGAACAAAACACACGCGCGCCTTCGGGCGGGACCTACAAACTGTGTGATTCCGGTGAATCTGCACACGAGTTACATGTTCTTGTATTTGTATTTAAAGCTGTTGTTGGCTAATAGAAAGATGAATGATAAAATTCATGGCAGTACTGGGAAGAATTTTCCTTACTTAGGCCTGCTTTGAACGGCAAATGGAAAGCACTGTGGCGAGGCGAGGGAAAAGCCACCCAGAAGAGGAGCGAGCACGGCGGTGTGGCCATTTTCCTGGCGCTTGTCTCTGCCTTTGGAACGGGGTGCCCCACATTTTTATTTCACGCAGGCTCCCACAGATTGTGTAGCTGCCCTGCTTCCAGGCAAAGCAGGGAACTGGTTCTTCTGTGACCAGGCCCTGCTCTGTTTGCTCTTGGAAGCTAGGCACTGACAGGTAAGGATGAAGAACCAGCTCTCACTGTGAGCCCCAGGGCCATGGCACGTGCTTGGCAAGAATCACGTCACTGGGGGGCGCCTGGGTGGCTCAGTGGGTTAAGCCTCTGCCTTCGGCTCAGGTCATGATCTCAAGGTCCTGGGATGGAGCCCCGCATCGGGCTCTCTGCTCGGCGGGGAGCCTGCTTCCCCCCCGCCCCCTGCCTGCCTCTCCGTCTACTTGTGATCTCTGTCAAATAAATAAATAAAATCTTAAAAAAAAAAAAGAATCACATCAACGAACATTCCCAAGAGCACCAGGAAGTGGGAGCTGCTGTTATACCCAATTTACAGATGAAGAAAGTGAGGCTCTAGAGGTAGAATGGCTTGTGCCAGCCGGTGGGGGACAAGTGCATATGCAGATCCGTCCCGAAACCCCAGGCGTTCCCTCCTGCCCTGTCGTCCCATTTTGCAGATGGGTAAATGAAATCCTGCCACATGGGCTCTTTGCTTTGCAAGATCTCTTTCTTCTCAGACTTTGGCTCCAGAAGGCCCTGGCATCCTGTCACCAACTCAGAGAAGTGTCCACATGAAAGTTCAGAAAGCTACAGGAAGGGGAGGAGAGGTTGAAAAGAAGCGGCAGCTTTTCATGGTTTATTTATTATTAGTCTTCCATTGTGCCCTTGCCTCAGCCGGGCTGGGATCCGTTTGCCTTGGCTGTGCGGGTCAAAGCCGCCTCCCCAGGACCGTGAGCGCCGCTGTCCATGTTCACTGTATTTCCCCGTCTGCCTCTACACTCCTGTTTGCAAGAGCTTGGGTATTCTTGAACTAAATGGCAATATAAAACTGAAAACAGCTAGCATTCCTGAATCAATTTTCACACCCTCTAACTTCGAAGCGTAATTCACCTCTCCGTCTTGCTCTTGCGTGGAGATGGGACAGCTTCGCGCTTGCCGCGTCTTTTCCCAAAGAGCAAATCAGACATCCGCAGCGTCTCCAGGACTCCGCGCCCCTCTGAGCCCTTAAATAAAAGCAAGACATACCAAGTCTCCCCACCTTATTAAACCATGTGGGCAAAGGAGTGCAGGGAAGATGTATAATTTATTTGCTGAACTGGAAAGACAACCGCAAAGAATCCAACCTATAATTGTGAGGATAATCACTCCCATTACTGAGCGGTGGTTGTCTGCTGCGTGGGGAGGGTGGCGGGGTGCCGAGCTTGCACGTGTCAGGAGTGTGACTCCCGGCAGAGAAGCACACCTCGCTGCCGTGCCACTTGGAATAGGGTTTTCTGGAAAGGAACATAGATTTAAATACGGAGAATGCGTGCCCCTCGGAGCATTTTTGCACCTACGTGTGCATTTTGTATTTTGCATCTATGCATGCCTGTGTGACCCTCACTATGATTAAGACATGGGGCATTTCTCCTGCCTTCTATCCCTGCAGATGAGTTTTTCTTGCTCTTGAACTTTGTACCAAGGGAGCGGTAGGGCATGGGGTCTTCGCCATCTTTTTGAAGCCACTCATCATTATTTTTCTACATTGCTTCCGGGTCTGGCGCACTGTGGGAATTCGCTCTTGTTCCTTGCTGTGTAATATTCCGTCGTGTGGTTAGGCCACAGCGGGCCCAACATTCTGCTGTTGGTGGCTATTCCAGTTGTTTCTGCATCTCTGGCTGCTAGCAACCCAGTCGGGAGGTCTGTGTTGCTTGTATTAAAAGTGGGCTTGTCCCCTGTGCCCGCACACGTCATGTACACTCACGTGTGCCAGTATTCTCACCAGCCCATTCTCAACTCTTCCTCCTCCTCAGCCTTGACTGCTCAGGGGCCCAGAGAGCGATCACTCACTGTGCCTGACTAGAAGGCTTGGGTCTGCTCCTTTCAGGAGGGGAATTCACCATTTCTAACCCACTGGCTTCTTATTCTGCGGCTCCTGTGAAGTCTGTGTGGTCCCGGGAGATTTCACTTCCCTTCCCGGTTCCCAGCAGCACGTCGCCTTTATTCGGAGTTAACTACTAGACCTAATTAAACAGCATCATCTCCTCAGAGCGGCTGATTTGCTTTCCTTCTGAATACAAATTAAACTTCCACGCCGTTAACATTCAGGTCGGTTTATGGGTATCAACCTCTTTCAAAACTCAAAGGCCAAAGTGATTTCAAAGTCAGTCGCACACCTCCCGTCCACTGGGAAGGTGCTGGTGCACCGGCCCTTGCGTGCTGACTCCCTGCGAGCGGCTGGAGCAGGAGGACTCCACGCCCAGCGGGGGGGTCGGCAGCGGGGCTGGGTGTGCTCCCGAGCGGCCACGGTGATCAGCCCCACGGCGGGGGCCCGATTTGTTTGCTATTTCACTCACTCACTGCTTAGCGGAGATTCGAAATCCTCCTTATTCTGTTCATCTAGTCCCGCTCGTCTTGATCCAGTGCCTTCTATGTGCCAGGCCCAGGGCTGGGCCCCGCGGACGCCACTGTGTGCAGGACACACGCATCAGGGACACAAAGAGGGAATAGGGTCACCCGATCTGTGTGCACCTGTACCTGCCGAGGCCGCGGCGCCAAGGAAGTGACCAGGATTCTCACTTAGGCTGAGGCTGGGACATGGACAGGGACTGACCCAGGGCTGAGTTCTATCTGTCATCCGGGTAATGGCACGGCCAGTCATGGGCCCTTTAAGGCCTGGTGGGTAATGTCCTTTGCAGGAGGGTCTGGGTGGTCCAACCTCGGGCCACCGTGCCCTTCCTTCGCAGGTGGATGGCACCATATTCTACCTAGAAGCACCGGACAGGAGGCTGGCACAGAGTAAGCCCCGTATTCGAGTGAGCTATCGTTACTGTTCTCACAGTCTAGCGTGTACTTGTGTGTGCTGATTGGATGAGAGAAGTAGCCGCACGTCTGTCTCTCTGCCTCCGTCTCTCATGGTTGAAGGTTGAGGGGAAGCTGCACTTTACTTTGACCTGGAAAAAGTGTTTTCCTATTTTGAAAGTACCTGGTCATCGTGATTAGATTTTGGAACGCAGCTGACGTGGTTTGGGACTCGCTTTTGCTCTCTGTCTGGAAGTGATCATTTCCTATTTACTTTGCAGGCTTGGGACTGTCTAGTCTGGCCCGCATCCCTGTGCCCTGTGCCCTGTGCCCTGTGCCCTGTGCTCTGTGAAAGGGGCTCCGCTTTGTCCCTGGGCAGGTGGGCCCCCCACTGCTTGCTCAGGGAGGAAGGTCCGGTTGAAATCCTGCTAAGAAACGAGGGGACCTGAGATGGGGAGCTGGCAGTGGACCGTGTGTGCGTGTGAGTGTGTGCGTGTGTGGATGTGAGTATGTGAGCGAGAGTGTGGAGATAAGTGAATGTATAGATGTGAGTGGGTTGTGTGTGTGTCTATGTGAGTGTGTAGACGTGTGTGTGTATACATGGATGAGTGTGTGGATATGTAATTTTATTTCAGAATGGGAACTTCTGAAAAATTTTTAGATATAAAAATAATTCATGCTCATTGTAAAAAAAAAATCTGATGTTTAAAAAGCCATGAAGAAGAAAATGAAAATTACTGGGAATCTTATTAATTAGAAAGGACCACTAGCATAATTTTAGCGTATGTCTTTACAGCATTATTTTGTGATATCTTAAAAAAGAAGAAAAAGTTTCGAAGAGGAGATATAGTCACATGGTTCAAAACCAGAGCAAATGAGAGGCAAGTGGTGTGAAGTCTTGTTCCCGTCCCTGGTCCCCCTGCCCAATTCCTTACACCCAACCGAGCATGGCTTTTTTTGTTTGTTTTTATGGCAAGGATCTCTCTGTAGTTATAGACAAATGCAAATACATATTTAATCCTGTTTTTTACACAAAAGGAGTCATAGTTGCATACCGTTCTCTACCTCGGGTCTACACCAACAATGCGTCCTAGAGACTTTCCTGCGTGGGCACGTTAGCGTTTCCTCTTTTTTTTTTTTTTTAATATTTTATTTGTCAGAGAGAGAGGAAGAGAGAGAAAAAGATCACACAAGCAGGGGGAGAGGCAGAGGCAGAGGGAGAAGCAGACTCCTCCCTGAGCAAGGAACCTGGTGTGGGGCTCAATCCCAGGACCCCGAGATCATGACCTGAGCTGAAGGCAGATGCCTAATGCACTGAGCCACCCAAGCATCCCGAGTTCCCTGATTTTTAACGACAGCTAGATGACCTTCCATCGTGGGGCTGCACACATCTTCCTAATACTTTCCTTTGCATGCAAAAATATACCCTCATACACATTTTAAACCACAGGCTTATTTTACCCGTATGACATTAACTTTTTTTTTTTTTTTGCATTAACGATCTACAGTGAACATGTTTTTCACGCTTACCAAATTTGACCACATCGCCATTGTTAACGATGTAACACCATCCCGTGGTCTGGATGAATCTTACTTTGTTCTGTATTTCCCTCCTTGTGGGTAGTTAGGTAGTCTCTGCCTTTTGCTCTTACAGAGAGAGCCAGGGATGAATGTCCTTGTACACACTTATGGACTTGTTTCCTTTATTTCTTAAAATAAATTCTTGCAAACAGATAGTGTTGTCTGTAAGGGCTGTGTGTTTCTGGGGTTTGGGGCCAGGTGCCCTCCCAGCAGCTGTGCAGTCCACCACGAGTGGATGGGAGGGCTGGTCTCCTGCTCGTCACCAGCCTGTGATCAATCCTTTCTCCCTTTGCTCACCGAACACCTGAACGGTGGTGTGATTGCCACAAGGAGTGTAACCCTACGCTTGTCTTCTCTAGCAGGAATCAAGATCCTAGGACCCAATTTAAAAAGGGGTGGTACAAGGTTTCAGTTCTAAAACACGTACATCAAGGAGAGGAAAGTACTGCACAGGGAATTTGGCGACCCCACCAAGTGTGGTGAGCACTGAGTAACGTATAGAATTGAGGAGTTGCTATGCTGTGCACCGGAAATTAATACAATATGGTATGTCCACTGTACTTTAATAATAGTTTTTTTTTTTTTTAATGGGTTAGGTTCTAGGGTGAACCTGGCCTTAGGGTGGCCCCATCCAGCCTGTTTCTCAGGAGCCCTGACTTTGGGTCCCTGAGCTGGTTGGGAGACCCTAGGGCAGTTCCTAGAGAACTATTTTGTGCTTTTTGAGTTTACCTGGACTGGGTACTTTTAAAGATTTACTTATTATTTGAGAGAGAGAGAGAGAGAGAGAGAGGGCAGGGTAGTGGCAAAGGGAGAGAGAGAGAATCCCAAGCAGACTCCCCACTGAGCACAGAGTCCGCCGTGGGGCTTGATCTCAGGACCCAGAGATCACAACCCGAGCAGAAATCAAGTCAGATGCTTAACCAATTGCGCCCCTGGATTGCTTCTGATTAGAGCGGGGTGCTTCAGCTCACTGCCCTCTGGCGATGCTCTAAATAGATTTAACATTTATGGGGTGCTTTTAGGGGCCATGCATTAAATCCAGGATTCCTACGTGGATTGTGTCATCGAATACGTCCAAGAGCTTTCTGGAGATGTGGTTTTCCGTGTCTGTGCTTGATGGAGGAAGAAGTGGCGAGCCACAGCCTTCAGTGGGCTTTCTCAAGGTTCTCCATAGGAAGCGACGGGGCTGGGCTTTTACTCCATTTTTTATGATGAAAAATTGTCAAATATATGGAAGAGTTGGTAGGAGAATACTGACTTCCCAGATTCAACAAAGGTTAAATTTTGGCCAAGTTTGCTGGGTCTCTGTAAGTGTGTATGCATGTGGCTGTGTGTGTCCATGTGTGAGCGTGTGTGGGGGTGAGCGTCTGTGTGTGTGTGGGCGTGTCTGTCTGTGGGTAAGTGTGCATGTGTGTGGGTGTGTCCCTGTGCAAGTGTGTGTGTGTTTGTGAACTACTTGAAGGTGTGGCACTTGGAGAAGATGGTGGCCACTCACTTTCCCCCTGTGAGAAGTTCCATGTTCTCTTTGAAATTATTCTGTAGGGGGATATCTTGGTCCCTTGCAAAGAATCTGTTCTCCCAACAACCTGTCACCTTGTGGTTTTAGCGTCCATTGATGAGACCTTTTTGAATCAGTTATTTCGTTGGGAGATACAAATGGTGAATCCGCTAGTTCTCTTTCCTCTTGTTCTGAGTGGGCTTTGTGCCACGGGGAGAAGTGTTCTTTCCACCACTGGGACAGGTCAGTCCCTCCTGAAAGGGCTGGGTCAGTGGGACCCAAGATCCCTCAGCCCCAAGATCCAGAGCGGGTACTGTTCTCCCCCTTCCCCATAAAGCATATCAAAGTTTTATCCCTTCCCAATTCTAGAAAATCTTCCAACATCATCCTGTTCTCTCTCTCCTGGGTTAGCAGGTGGTCCCTTTAAAGGTTTGGGAGTCCTCTCCACCTTCCCAGCGAGAAAACTGTTAGGGATGTTCCCTGCAGGGCGCTTCTAGGAGGCGAGTGACTTAGATCCTCTGGGGCACAGCATGGGTCTGGCCAGCCGAGGGCCTCTGCTGGGGGTGACTGAGTGTCGGGGGTTCCATGGAGCAGCCGTAAGCCTGGGTAGCAGGGTCTGAGCGAGCGTGGTTCCTAGCTGTCTGGCTGTGGCTAGGGACTCTCTGAGTGTTGGTGTCCCTGCCCCTGTCCTGGGGGATCATGAAGGTGATGTTCGTCTCAGAGGCTGGAGATGATGATCGCACGAGATAGTGTATAAGAAAGGGCCCAGCAAGGAGTAGGTCCGCATCAAATTGTGGCTCCATCAGTACAAGGAGACATCAACCTTGGGAAATGGGTTAATGACAGCATTTTCATGAATTTTGTGAGAATTGAGTATTAACTGGTACGTTGTAGTGCCTCACGCAGGAATAGTCACATAGAGTCACTAAAGTACCTGATGTTGTTAATACCAGTAATGGGAAGGAGTAGAGAGGTGGAGCTGGGAGGCTCAGAGAAGCTCTGGCTGTGGCCCCTCCATCCTCCTTCTGCTCCAGGAAGGGCTCAGACCTGAAGGGGGGGATGGGTGTGGTAGGCAGGTGTGGTCATGTGACCCCTGAGGGCTCTCCCTCCCATCCTGTGTCCAAGGGCCCCACTATGAATTAAGAAATTAGGTGGAGAAAGAAAGAAAAGAACGTTTACTGAGCACCCCTGTGTGCCAGGCACTTTCCTGTTTATTTCTTGGTATTCGTGTTTGTTTTTTTCCTTCACGAGAGCCCTGTATAGTTGGTTCGGTGGTTTTGGTAGTATCAGGACTCCTAGGGGGGCAAGCAGCGCTCTTGCTTTGGCTCTAAGCAAGAAAGAGAATTCATGGGGCACCTGGGTGGCTCAGTCGTTAAGCGCCTGCTTTTGGCTCAGGTCATGATCCCAGGATCCTGGAATCAACCCCTGCAGAAGCCCACTTCTCCCTCTCCCACTCTCCCTGCTTGTGTTCTCTCTCTCACTCTCAACCAAATAAATAAAAAACATGTATATTAAAAAAAAAAAAAAGAAAGAGAATTCACCCCTGTAAAATGGCTCACGGAACTGGATTAAACTTCAGGTGTGGCTGGATCAAGCGCCCGAGGCAATAAGGCTACCAGCAGCCTCTGTCACTGACCCCGCCCCTGGGCACGGCTTTTCTCTCTGTTGGTCTCAGCCACAATCCAGCTTTCTCCTCCTGGTGATGAGATGGTGGCCAGAAGCTTCAGGATTCCCTCCCCCTCACATAGTGGCTTAAAAGACGGCACCCCTGTCTCTCTGGCTCTGGCCGAAGTCCCAGAGAAATCTCTCATGGCAGCTCTGGGTGACGGGAACATGGCCGAGCCAGTCATGGTGGCTGGAAGGACCCCACGTTCTCATCCGTCAGCTCAGCATTGGGCCCCACCCTGAGACTCCTATGGGGGCAGCTTTGTTCCCCAAAGGAAAATGGGGTGCTATTCCCAGAGAAGGGGGGATGGATGCTGGACAGACAAACCATACATGGGCCTGTGGACAGACTGGGCGGTGATGACGGGGTTGGGGGAGCGCCCACATGTCTGGCCACCGAGAAGCAGAAGAGGGGAGTCCTTCTGTGACGCTCCGAGGGAAGACCACTGACTGGCCGTGAACTCTCCGCTTCAAATGTGACTTATATTTAGCACGAGGAACGCCGTCAAGCTCTTCAATATGCGTGGGGCTGGCAGTGCAGATCCCGCATGTGCCAGCGAGGATTTAATTAGAAATAAACCTGATACGAGAAGCTGTCTGGGTTCTGTTCTGCTTTTGATCTGGCTGCCAACCGATGATTTGGGGAGCTCTCTGCCGAGCAGCGAGCCCCTGGGCCTCTTGGGTCCCCCCCGAGAGCCCTGGGAGCACCGCAGACCTGCTCCCCACTCCGATAGAGGGGGAGGGCCCAGGACCACCTTCCTCTGCCTCACTCTGTGATTAACTCTTGGCGTAGGGGCAACTGCCTCCCCTGGGGCCTGTCGCTGGGGAGGTGGGATTGTTTACGGAGCCGGGGTGGACAGCACCTGAGTTATCATTGCGGACCATCTGCTGTCCTTGCTCCTGCTGCCTACAGGAGTAGGAAATCCCCCTCTCCCAGGCCCTGTGCCCCTCTCCCCTCGTCTGCGCACTGACCATTACTGATGTCCAGTCTCAACCCTGGGTCTCGGCCACAGCCAGGCACACAGTAGGTGCTTTCTCAATGCCAGTTAGCATCAAAGACTCTGAGCTGGGAGGGACATGGAGCCAGAATGATCTTTTGAAAACTTAACAACTTACCACGTCACAGCCCCACCAGGGATGAAGCCCCCTGACCCCCACCATCAACCTATGCTGGGTGGGCCCCTCAGTTCTGCCCGACCCGCCGTCTGTCCCACTCCTCTTCCCGTGTGCGAGTGTCCTAGGTTCTTCCTGCACCCCAGTGTTTGTAGACCCTCACCTGGGCTGAGCTGGTCCCCACCTCACTCCCTGTGCCCTACAGCACCCTCCTTCTGGAACTTTCTGGCCCTATATCTTAGGTTACACTTGGGTTTTTTCCTGTGATTTGGATTTGATGTCATTTGTCATCTTCTCAAGGACAGCCCAGGGTATGAGTTGGAGGTCCTAGAGCCAGTGCTGACAGCCCCGGGTGTAAACTGGGGGGTCCTGGGTCCTGCCTGACAGCCTGGGATGGGCGGGGAGGTCCTGCCAGATGTTGACAGCCACTTTGGGCCTCACTCAGCACCCCCCATGGTTAAATCACTCGTGTGTCCTGGTCACTCTGAAGCCAAGGTGTCCTCCTAAGTGGGGGGTTCTCTGGTTGACAACACCTGCTCTGTTCTCACCCCCACTTATGGTTCCCGTGACTCAGGCTGGAAGGGGAAGTTGGGACCCAGGTGTGGCTGCTGGGCACGACTGCACCCCAGATCGCTCCCCCTGGAGTGTCAGGAAGTGCACCCACTCTGTGACCAGGGCTTGCCCCAACCTTTTGCCTGACAACTTGTTGAATCCCACCTGAGGGTACCGAGGTGGGGGGAAGCAAAGTGACCCGCTCACACTTCCACAGCTCCTGGGGGGCCAGGCCAGGACTGAGCCCCAACTGGCCGGTGTATACAGCCAAGTGTCTTTTTCACCTCCTCTGACTTCGAGGGTCCCTCTGGAACAGCAGCTGGGTGGGTGTCCTTTCTAGAATAATCTTTATCAGCAGGTTCCCTCATGCCCTTTGTGGGGCCCAGCCCCAGCCCTCCACATTTGCCACAATGTGGGGCTGATTTAATTCACACCCAGTCGTGTACGTCCATCCTTGCTCGAGTTTCGAGAACCCTGCTCAAGATTCTGACTTCATCCGTTTTTTATTTTTTTTTTTTTCCTGTGAAGACAGGAATTCAGGGATATTTATCTCCCTGGGTGTGTGAAAGCTTAAATAAAATAAGCTTTATCTGTTGGGAAGCTGTCAACTGATAAAAAAGGAAAGAATTAAGCATATTTCTATTTAATGAACTCTCCAGGCAGAGGCAGATTTCTGTCTTTTGGCTTAGTTGTTTTCTGCAGAAATAGCCCTGTGCCCAGTCTGAGAACCGCCTTGGGACTCCACTCTCTGGCTCCCCCCCGGCCTGTCTAGACACCCCAGACATCCTGTAAACAGAGCAATTGCCAGGGAGGCGGCAGCATGGAGGCTGGGTGGTGTTTGGCACGTTGGGGACAGCCCAATGAAGATTCATGGCCACGCCATGTTCTCCTTGGGACAAAAGCATGCCGGCCACCTTCCTTTCCTGGAGCTCTTCCCTGGGTCCGGGCTTTCGGCAGGACAGCCTCACTCCCTTCAGGGAGCTGCTATCCTCTTGCTGGGATGGCCACCTGAGGGGGCCAGACCATGGGGGCTGGGGGTGACATGGGCATCCTGCTCAGCCACAAGGACCCTGTCCGCCGCTCAGGAGATGCAAACCGACGCAGATTAGAATAGACCTGCCCACGTCCACTGCCACCACCATGGGCCAGGCCAGCGGTCTCTTCTGCGTGGATCATGGCAGTGGCCCCTCCCAGGTCTCCCGGCTTCTGTCCTCACGCCCCCAGGTGCTCCAAATTATAGGTCAGAGCGTATCGCGCCTCCGTTCCAAACACCACAATGTTCCCCTTGCTCGGGGCCCACTCAGGCGGGCTCCCCAAGACCTGTCACCTGCTCAGCCTCCCCTCCTTCTGCCCTGCCCCCTGCTCACTATGGCCAGACCCACTGGCTTCTTTTCAGTGCCTTGAACGTGCCGGGCACATGGCGGTCCTTGCCATTGTGGGGTTTGTGCCAAGGGGAGATGCGTAAGTGTCCAGGCAGGACGGATACACAGGTCAGAATGTGGCGGAAGCTCAGGGTGGTGGTGGGGGCTGGACCAAGGGGCCCTGACAGCTGCTGGAATAGTCTGGAAGAGCCTCTGAAGAGGAAGGACCGTGTCCGGCAGCTGGGTCCGGAGGGTGAGCAGGGGTGGACGTGGGGAGGAGGCCCGAGGCCGGCCTGGGCTGGCTTGTGGAGTGGAGAGAAGGTGAGCGTTTTTTCTTCTCTTCTGGGCCGTGCTCTGACTTTGTGATCTTGGCCGCAGCCTTCCCCTCCTTTGACCTCAGTGACCCCAGCAGTTCAGTGTGAAAAGGCCCAAGGGGCCTTCGGATGTTTGGCCTCTGGCAGGGAAGGGAGGCCGTTCCTGCAGCGGGAGGGGCCTCCGCCCTGCCCGCCTTGACCCAGCCGCTTTGAGCCTCTTGCCCGAGGCAGGCCGGGCAAACACCGGCCTGACCCCAGGACGGGGCCGAGGTCGGAGCTGCGGGCAGATGGACTGGCGTCTGGCCCGGTCCCCCCAGACCTGTATCGCTGGGCTCACAGCTGGTGACAACATTTCGAGCGGACGCCTTGATGCTTTGTCAGGCCGTTGACGAGCCCCCTCAGAATCCTGACCCAACAAGACGGCAATAAAATATGCATTCTCAGGGCAGGAAGGCCCCAACAGCCCATTACGGGAGACATTACCTTGTTTGAATTTAGAAATGAGGTCATGGTGGCGACATGGAAATGTAGTCTCTGTTTGCCGCTGGGGCCGGCCAGCCTCCCGTTCCGTGTGGAGACACCGAATGCCAAGTTCACATTTGCTCTCAGGATGTTTGAAACCCTTGGCTGATGTCTGGAGAACACAGTGGCTTGCTAGGCATGGGGTCTGCCTGAAGTCAGGCTGAGGAACTCTCTGGGATCTGGGGAAAGATGGGAAGGAAACATCCCAAGCTCCGATTTCCAATCCTCACCGTAACTGTAGTGAGGTTCCGGAAAGAGGTCCCCTGGCCAAAGGCTGTCTGGGTGCCCTCCCTCCACACAGGTGCCCCGCGGGGTTCAGGGTGTCGGACGCCAACGCAACCCGGCCGAGAGAGAAACCTGGTGGAGCCAGTTTTCTGAGCGTGGCTCCTCTCATATCTTAACCAGCCTCGTCTGTCAGACCGGATGCCACCACGTTGGTCTGTAGTAAGAAATACCTCTCGTGAGGAGTGAGTGACCAGCCGCTTTCTCCTTGTAGGCGGAACCCACGCCCAATCACGAGAGAAGTTTCTCAGCTGATGCAAAGGCTTCCCGGCATTGGTCCAAGGGAATAGGAATAACGCTCCCATTCAATGTGTTCTACTGTGGAGTCTTTTTTTTTTTAAGATTTTATTTATTTATTTGTCAGAGAGAGAGAATGAGAGAGAGAACGAGAGGGGGGAGGGTAGCAAGGAGCAGAGTCCCCGCTGAGCAGGGAGCCTGATGTGGGACTCGATCCTGGGACCCCAGGATCATGACCTGAGTCAAAGACAGTTGCTTAACCAACTGAGCCACCCAGGCATCCCTACTACCATCAAGTCTTAAAGGTTCACATGTTTATGGTGTTGAATCATTTCAACCGCAGGACCTTTGCAAGTGACAAGGTCAAGCTTCTATTCACCGCTCCTTGACTTGGTGGCCTTTATCACAATCCTACTTTTACGATTGTACATTTGGTGACCTGGAGAATGTCTGCCCCCCTCCCCAGACCATGCTGCCTGGGACGGGACAGCTCATTGTCTTGTTCCCTCAGAAATACCACAGGACCCATCGTATAGTAGGTGTCCCATAACTGTATGTTGAAAGAGTGGACAAGAACCCTGATAAGGTTGGCTTTGTCATTATTATCCTTTTACAGAGGAGAAGACCAAGAACTGAAGTCACGCTCTCAGCTGGCTCGGCTGGCACAGCTGACAAGCGGCAGGGTAGGTAGGATGCACGCCCAGGCTGTGCCTGATGGGAGGCCCCTGAGCTTTTGGTTTCAGTCCTCTGTGCTCTGATTTCATAACGCGCCACGCAGCCAGAGGGCAATCTCACAGCTAGGGTTCTCCCTACACCCCAGCAGGCTCATCATGGATGCCCCGGTGGGGGTACAGAAAGGTTGAACAACTCTCCCCAGAGCATGGGGTAAAGGAGGGACTTGAACCCTGAACCCTCCAACTCCAATGATGATGAGCTTCCCATGTGGCGCTGTGTCCCTGCCACCTTTCATGGAACATCTGCTAAGGGTGGGACACTGCGTGCCCCACTTCACAGGACTGTCACCACCGCAGTGTGAGGTTGTGTCTTACTCAGAGTGACCCACTCGGCTCTCGATGGGACCCTCGGGAAGGTCCACGAGCCCCTCGCTGTCAAGGTTTTCTGGAACCAACACCTTCTCATTAGGGTGCCGGAATCTTCTCCCCACCCTCCAGCCCATCTTCCCGCGAAGAGCTTTGTTGAATTGCAAAGAGCACCTTCATCCTGAGAAAGGCTTGTTGATAAATTGCCGTCTTTCTTTTGATAAGCCTGATGGGTTTGTTTCACTTATAAAGTGAAATATCAGAGTTGTCATTCTAGGAAGTTATTGGGTGGGGAGCAGGTGGGGGAATGAAACAGCTTTTTCAAAGCTGTCGGGAAAGGCTGAGGGAGGAGGTGATATACTGCAGTGGGGAGAGTGGGGGCCCCAGAGTCAGACAGCATGGGCTGGCGGAGGGCTCTGCTGCAGGCTGTGTGAGTGCGGGCAAGGCGCTCAACCACTCTGTGCTTCAGTCTCTGTATCCGTGAGACAGGAACAGTAATAGTATCTGCCTCACGGTGTTGTTACAAAGATGAAGCACGTTATGGCACGGAAAGTGCTTAAGTGCGAAGAAATGACGTGTAAGCCATTAGTTTGGGTACCAGCATCATCTCTGCCACCACCAGCAGCAGCAGCATTAGTGCTGCCGGTAAGCATGAGAACACAGCCAGTGCGTGATCTACCAATTAGGAGCAGATGATTGTTGACAACAAACTTCTGCTTAGTAGAGGCTTAAGATCAAAATTTATTTCTGGTTTCTGGGTTTTTGTTGTTCCTCCATCTTCAGTGTGTGGCTTCCAATCCCATTTGCCTTATGGTCTAATATGGCTGCTGGAACACCGGACAACACCTCCACGTTCCAGGCAGGATGAAAGGGACAGGGTGTGTTATGGCTGCGGTGGGATCTCACTATTCCCGCCCCAGCTGAGGGCGTCCTGCAGCCCCCATGACTCTGCCAGAAGCTCTCATGGAAGGCGAGCTGGAAGTGCAGCTGGGTTGGGAGAAGGCCCCCATGATGAATGAGAGTCCACAAGTACGCGAGAGTGGAGAAATACTCCAGCTTCCTCGCCTCTGGGATGGGAGAACTCCGAGAGGCGTGCTCTGTAGTTTCCCTGCGAGGTACAGCAGGACTGAGCTCCAGCTGCCTGCAGCTGTGACCTACTCATCTACGTGCTCTGTGCGGGCTTCCTCCCTTCCTGGCTCACCTCCACACTGTACTGCCTTGACCTTGAAAAAATTCATTGGCATTTGAGCTTTCAACTTAGAGTCTGCTTGTGAGAGAACCCAGTTGATGACAGGGGGCCGAGCAGAAGGGGGCACCCCTAGGTGTCCATCTCTCTCTCTCAAGGGACCCCTCTGCCCAAAGCTCCAGATGCAACATTCATGCTCATTTCATTGTGCCCAAGCTGCAAGGGCTGCTGGGAAATGTAGTCCATTAGCCAGGGGATTGACTGTTCAGGAAGGAGACCAGGAACATGGCTATGGGAAGGCAGCCAGCACTCTGTCACCATGAGAGAAGTTTCTGCCTTCACCTGGGACCAGATCTGACAAGGATGTATCAAGTCCCTTGGACCCTTGTGGTCTTCTACAAAGAAAACTTCTGGGAAGTTTTTTCATTTATTTCATGCCACTGATGTAGACTGAGCCCCTCCTGAGTGCTTGGCTCTGGGATGCCACTGAGAATCAGATCTTGTTCTCAGTCACGTGGTGCATACTAGGAACTATAAGGAGGCTACTGTGGGTGGAAGCAGAGAACTGGGGCCAATGGTAGATGAAGGCTGGCAGATGCCCTTTGCCTATGGTGTCCAATCCCCAAGTTTTTTCCTGGGGGTGACCCTGGCATCTGCTGGGGAGGCTGCTTTATTCCGCAATTCAAGGGTAACAACAAAGAACCCAGGTCTGCAGGGCTGAAAGTTGCATGTGCATCTGGGTTGGGAGGGGACTCTGCTCAGCGGGATGAGGTTGGCGGGGGCCGCCATTTTGAATGTGGCTGGCAGTCATGCCAGGGCCAAAGACCTCTGAGACATGGCCCAGCATCCCTTCGTATGCAGCCTGGAGGTGGCTTCTGGAGACTGCTGCTCACACTGATTGGTCCGAAACGGCCACATGACCCCACCCAACTTCAAGGTAATCAGGAAATGGAGTGGATCAGAAATACCTGGAGAACAACATGGTGGCCACCACCCACTGGGGTCATATTGGTGCCTTTCCTTCCAGGGGTCTTTCTGTTTTACCTACATAACTCTGTGCCCACAGAGAAGACCGAATGTGTGGTATTATAACGATCTTTCTGAAATGCTCTTATGTCAGAGGGCTTCTGTGCTGGGAAGTGCAACTCTGTTTCATGCTGTTAAAGGCTACAATGAGTGTCGTGCTTTGGACACCCTGTCGTTTACTTTCCCGGCCCCCTATGGAGGGACTTTAAGGTGTCAGCTTTTGCTACCATGAACTGCCTCACAGCGGTGGTTCTTACCTGTGCTCTTCAGGGCACAGCCTTCAGAAAATTGGACGTGTTGCGTGCTGGCTGGAGTGCTCGAAATGTCCCCCAGGTCCTGGAGGACAGTCCTCCAAAATGCCTGCATTGGGGACGCTTGGGTGGCTCAGATGGTTAAGCATCTTCCTTCGGCTCAGGTCATGATCTCAGTGTCCTGGGATCGAGACCCGTGTCGGGCTCCCTGCTCCGTGGGGAGTCTGTGTCTTTCTCCTCTGCCTCTCCTGATGGTGCTCTCCTCTCTCTCAAATGAATAAATAAAGTCTTAAAAAAAAAAAAAGTGACATCAACACATAGTACCCCCCACCCTGCGTCCACCCACGGCACGGGCAGCAATTCCCTATGTATCTACCAATGAATAATATAACACGGTTTAAATTGATATTTTAATCCGATGGGGTGTTCTCTTTTATTTTCCCCAATTAAAAAAAAGTTGCTTGTACCAGTTTGAGCAGTGAAGTGTGTGTGGCGCACACCCTGGGAGTCCCCGTTGGCTTTGTCCCATTTCATGCCCCATGTTAGAGACACCACTATGCAAAGTTTAAAGGGTATCCTTCTAGATCTTTCTTTATGCATTTACGTAATATGCACTCATAACTATATGTAGATCTTTGAGTGTGTAACTGTTTTCCAGCCGTGTTATGTATTGTTATATGTTGTTCTGAACCTTGTTCTACTACCTGTGCCCCCCTCCAACCTTAATTTTTAGCATCTCTTCTTACACTCGTTTTCATGATATTAAGTTTACTGGCAGCTTGGGTTTTCTTTGCTCTTGTTTTTCTGTCTTCTTACACATCTCCGGGTGGGAGGAGGAGAAAGGGGGGGAAGCTGATTATGGGCTGTCTGTTTTTCTCCCCATTCCCGGAGCTCCGTGGGGCGGAGTGACCAGCGTCCAGACGTGTCTCTGGGGTGGAAGCAGGAAGAGGAGAAGGCACCGGCTGCAGAGCCTCCGACGGGGAGGAGGGGGGGGGCAGGAGGCTGGCTGAGGAAGGGGATGTAATGCAGACAAGAATCTTTCCAAACTCCGGTGGGGACAAAGAGCTCTCCTGTGGCGAAATTCAGCAAAATGCTATTAAAGATAAATTTTTTATTGTTCTGTCCTGCAGTCAGCTTGGGAAAATACGTCGCCTCAGCATAAATGAGCTCGCCTATCTTGTTTTATTTTTAAAGGACGCTTTCTGCACTGGTTCTGATCCTGGAATCAGGGAGTGGTCCCCGCAGCAGCCACAGACACTAAGGGCAGAAGCCACCAAGGCTCTGGGAGCAGGTGGGGCTGGCGCTCGGTAGAACAGGGGCTGCGCTGGCCAGGGTACTCTCTCCTCCCTGTCCCCCACAAGGGTTAGGGGAAGGAACCAGAGCAGTCATCCCTGCAATTCTGGCCAAAGAAAAATCAGATAAACCCAATGAACACAAACCTGAAATCTAGGTAAAATACCTATGTGTATTTGCTTGTTCGCAAACCCCTATGGGGTGCATCTTACAGGCTGGGCACCGTTGTGAATACAAACAAATACTCATTTATTTTTCACAACCACTCTGCACGGGGAGCTTGATTCTGTGGCCTGCCGTGGAGGTGGTGGGGTGGGTCACCATGCGGCTGGGACATGGGGTGTATACCTAGGCCCATCCCAGTCACCCCTGGTTCCGTGGGGCCTTACTTGCTCCCTGGCCTCGGCTGCTTTCCCCAGCAAAGCAGCATCCTATTCCTGAGGCTGTAAAGCACCAGGCAGCTCCAGGGGCACGTCCCTGCTCCCCACCACGACCCCGGGCCCCACCTCCAGTGCGGCTTGGCACAGCCAGCATCTGGTCCTCAGCATTGGGGCCATGGCTGCTTAGGGCCCAGGTCTACAAGGGAGGACCCTGAGATGCTGTGGTTTCTCTAGCGGCCCCCCCAAGGGGCAGAGCAACACCAGGAAGTATGGGGGAGCAGTCCATACCCGACAGGAGAGGAAAAGGAGCCAGGGGCTGAGCCACTCTTTCCTCCTCCCTGGGGCAGACTGATCCCTGGGGCCATTCTGGGGACTTCCCACCGGACCGGGGGCCAGCTATGTCTCCTTGACCCGCCGAGGGCCCTGGGGTGCCCCATAACCGCTCTCCCCGTCCCCCTCAGGCTTGCTTTCCCAGGACTGCACTCATCCTTGGCGCGGTGTTGGCGCAGAGCTCTGCCTCTAGCTCTGCTTTCCAGTCAGGAACCTCAGGACCCCTTGGAGAAACCTGGGACCAGGGTTCCGGCTCCGGTCCATACTGGCCCAAATGGAAAGACCAGGAAGTCCGAGGGTCTGAGTGTGCTGTTGGAGAGAGTGGGAGGTGGGGAAAGAAAGGCTTGGGCAGGCCATAGGAGGGTTTGGGTGCTATCTTCAAGCACTTCTCAATGCCTCTGGGATAAAATCTAGAACATTCTACACTCCTTAGTATGCCATATGCGGCCTGCACATGTTCTCCCAATGCCTTCCCACCCATCCAGTGCCTCTCCCTCTTCAGCACTGTCTTGCATCTCAGCCATCTGGAAGAACACGCAGGTCTTCCAGGGGTCCTCTGCCCCCCCGCCAGTGCTTACAGTTCCTTCTGCCCCAGCCGCTCCTCCTCCTCCACACCCTTTCGGCAATCATCTGTCTTCTCCCCAGCGTTATCCCAAGTGATCCCAGCCTGCCGAGCCTGGTCAAGTTCAGCCCCTCTCCTAGGGGCTCCAACAGCCCCGCCTCCATGGGTATGTCATTGCCTAACTGTTTGCCCATTTGCCCCATTAACTCTGCACTCAGGGGCACAGCTGTGTCTCTAGCTGGCACGTTGCAGGTGCTCGACAAACACTGGGGGAGGAATGAATGATGCACAAATGAGTGGCCATCCATAAGCAAGAAGAAGCAGACTTAAGCCTTGCGCCTCCAAAAGGCAAAACCAAGGTCAGTGGCTGAAAGGGACAGAGAAGCTGATCTTCATTTCACGTAAGAAAAGCCTCTTTGATAACGGATCTCTTTGCGGGTGGTGGGGAACTTCCATCCCACCATGGAAGCTTCTCAGTGCACTGATGGGGGTGGGAGGTCACTTAGCCCCTCCTCAGCACACAGTCAAGCCCTGGGAGGCAGGAGAGGTGTTTCCCTTCTTACACCTGAAGCCAGAGCTACAGAAGGCAGCTGCTCAGTAAACACACGCTAAATGGCTGAATGTGGCCGTCTTCCAACCCCAGAAACTTCTAGAACTGCCCAATATGGCAACTTGAAATGGGCTGGTCTAAACGGAGCCTGACAGCAAGTTTAAGAATATATAGGAGATTTCAAAGGCTTGATATTTGCAAAAAAAAAAAAGGTGAAAACATCAGTAATTTGCTTGTATGTTGAAAGGCTAATATTTTGGATATATTTGGGTTAAATTCAATATGTCATTAAGGCTCATAGAACCTGTTTCTTTTTACGATTTATTTTTCTTTTTTAAAATGGGATTCCTGGAAAATTGAAATTGTGGCTTGCATTCTTTTCCATCCCACAGGGCTGACCTAGAACAGCGGTTCCCAACTTCTTTGGGGTCACTGCACCCTTTCAAATACACACAGACGAGGAATTTGTGGCAGCATATTTGAAAGGATCCAAAGACTCGAAACAGCAATTAACTGTGACAAAGTCAGCATCGTCCTCAGGCACTTGCTGGGCTGGTCCCTGCTCTCCCTGCCCCCGCCTGGTAGCATGTGGGTGGCTGGAGGGGACCCTTCACTGCACGGCCCTTGCCGTCTCCTATGCAATTAACACACCATCCATCTTCACAAAGAAAGAGCTGCTGGCTCCGTGGGCACAATCCCCAGCACGTGTTCTGCTCGGTCCCTCGACCCACTCGGCCCTGCGCCCTCCCGCACACAGGTCAATGTGAGATTTTTGTATCCTCTTTGGCAGAAAAAATAGCCTGGCAATTTATATGAAAATAAAAGTGCACACCCCTTAACCCAGCAATCCCCGTTGTACGAATGGATCTCAGGGCGATGACAGCATGGGAATGTGGCCGTCCGCGGTCCTTTTCTCCGGCTCAGCCCTCCTTGGGCTGCCCACGGCCCCAGTCGCTCGGGGCGCTGGAGGCCACCTCCGTCCCATGGGGTGGTGCCCGAGTCAATGTCAGTGGCTGGATATTTTGGCTTTCACACTTGCGTACACAGATGCTGATGGCAGGGGGATCTGTGCTTAAAAAAAGCAAAACCAGGAACAACCTTCATGCTCTTTATACACAGGGCATGTAAGGAACGTCTGCTGCTATGAGAAGTCGCAGCTCAGTCCGTGTGAACAGATGCAGAGAGACGCCGCTGTGGGTCTCTAAGGGAGAACAGTCTTGCGTGGTGCTTAGGGCACGATTACACTTGGCGGGGGGCCGCCAGGGGCACTTGTGGGGGAGCAGGGAAGAATTGTGGATGACGGTGTGCGCCTGGTAGTGGGGCAGGAAGAGGGATGGGACAAGCCAATATTTTCTGCACATTTACCTTATTTGATGTGTCCTGGCAAGCGTGTGAGGCATTTATAATCGTAAAATAGAAGAATGCAAGAAAACCTGGATGTCTGGCGTTGATCTGACTCTGGTGGACCTGGGGAAGCACCAGGGGGGCTGGCGGGCCACAGCATGGACATACGACCCTGTGTTCCATTCCCTGCTTCAGAAAATTCATTAGGGCTGCGGAGGGTAGGGCGGGGTGCTGGGGGGAGAGGCTCTGCTCCCCCCCAGTGCCGGGATCTAGTTTGTTTTTCACGTATCGGAATGTGTGTGGCTTTCCCTGGGTGGGGATGGATTCTCTCTCTCCCTGCACCAAGGCTGACTCCCCTCACTGTCTGGTCTGGGGGTCCCACCAAGACCTGGACTCAGGAAAAGGAGAAGACCCAGGAGAACACAGTTGAATGGTCACTGGGGTGATTTACCGGCAGTCTGGTTTTATGGTGGGGGTCCTTTCTGGTTTGCCTTCCATCTGGGCCTGTTGGGACACCCGGGTTTTTATTCCACCGTTCGACTCCCCAGGAATTCCAGAAATGAGATTGTCTTTCCTGGCCAGCAGCTGCCTCCTGGCTGGGCAATGCGTCCCAACCAATATAGCATGTCTCCTCTTGCTCTGCACCTCGAGGCTTTCTCAGGCTCACCAGAGTGTTTCTGATACTATCTGTGCCGGGGCCACGGGCAGGTGGGGAAATTCCTGGAGGAGAGAAATCCCTGCAAATGTAGCAGAGCTGAGCTCTGGCACGGCTCTGGGGTCCAGTGGGGCTGGATGCATTCCCAAGCACAGATCTCCAACGTCAGTTGAGCCCAGACAAGGAAGGTCCAATCCAGGAGGCTCTTGGGGTAGATGTTCTGTTGCTGGGAGAGCCCATGGGTGGGGATGGAGTGATCGTGATTCTGGGGACTCAGATCTTTATTCAAAGGCTGGGACTCGCTGGGCCATGGGCAAGCCTGGCGGCGGGTTGGCTGCCATGCAAACTCAAGGCCAGCGGGCTTTAACAATAAAGCCGATGTCTTGGGAGCCACCATAACTGGTGCTGGATTTAGTGGCTCCAGCAATTCGGCCAGTCATGGCAGGCGGCAGGGATGGGAGTCAGCCCGAGTCGGAAAGTGGGTTCTGACTGTCCCAGAGTGTGACCTGGCGCCACCGACTCCCCGTACGGGGATCTGGGGCTGTCTTCTCTGAGATGGCGTCCTCATTTCCTGGGGCTGATGTCTTAAAGTAACACAAATCTGGTCGCTGAAAACAACAGAAATTTGTTCTCTCATACTTCTAGAGGCCAAAATCAGGGTGTCACAGGGCCACGCTCCCGCCAGAGCCAAGGGGCTCCTTCCTTGCCTCTTCCTAGCTCTGGGTGGTCTGCCAGCAACCTGTGCCTTCCTTGGCATGTGGCCATGTCCCCCCTACCTCTGTCCCCACCGTCACGTGCCACCCTCCTCGTCTGTGTCTTCACAAGGCCATCTTCTTATAAGGACATCAATCATATTTGATTAGGGGCCCATCCCCGGCCAGCGTGACCTCACTTTGCCTTAGCTAATTCAATCTTCGACGAACGACTTCATTTCCAAGCAAGGTCAGACTCTGAGGTACGGGAGGATTCGGGGTTAGGACTTTCGGGAGGACACAATTTGACCCATAATGGAGGGACAAAGATGCCCAAAGGGCTGTGGGGAAGACTGCACGAGACCAGAGGAGGGCACGAAGACCAGCGTGTGCACACAGTTGGCGCTCCATCCTGCACAAGCGACCCTGGGCTCGCGGGAGTGGGTTCTAGCGGGTCGCACACCGGTCCTGGTGCCTAGCAGCGGTGGGACTGAACCCGCACTGTGGGATCCGGGGCAGCTTACTCAACCCTTGTGGGCCCCCTTTTCCTCTGCTGTGAATCTAATCTGGAAGGTCCCGGTGACAGCTGGGTACGCGTTCCGTTAAAACCCGTCTTCTGCGCTGGATTCTTAAGCCTTCCGGAAGCCCCGTCACCGTACCTGTCACAGAGGGGCGGTCACTCAGCGTCCACACCAGCACTCCTGCCGGGAGCCTGTGAGGACACAGGGGACGACGACGACGAGCTCGGAACAGGATGACCCTCGATGCCGGGGCCATCGGGACGGAGCGAAGCTTCCCGGTGATGGCTGATGGTGAGGTGATTCTCTGTGTCTGTGCTTCCCTGAGTGTGGCGCTGGGAACTTTCTGGGGATGAACAGTCCAACCCTTTCCACTTTAATTAGTAGTATTTGTTTTAACGTCGACTAGGAAAAACCAAAGTTTCCTTTAATGGGGTACATTTAGGTAAAAAAAAATGGGGAGCGTTAAATAAATACACTCAGTAAATAAATAGCTCAGGACCATAACGAAAGCTCCAGGTGGGGGACAAAGGCTGGGGACGGCAGCACGCGGCCCTGGACGGGCAGTGGAGTTCCACCTGCTGCTCAGGGACCTCTGGCCGCCATGTCCCCAGCACCCCTCCTAGGACCTCCTGCTGCTGGGGGTGCCAGGATGTCCTGCTCAGACCCACCTTTGGGTGAACAGCCACTCTCTCCCCGGTGTGCATGGCCCTGGGGGCACCTGTGGGCCCAGCTGAGTAACCCCCGCAACAGGAGGCTCCTCTGCAGGTGGGCGAGGGTCTGGGCGTCCCTGGGCCTTGAGTGGAGGCTCGCTCGGGCCTCTATCATCTGTCTCCTCTCCTCTCTGGTGTCCCTCTACCCCTCACTGGCTCCTAGGAGCCACTGCTGGTACAAGCTCTAGGCAGCTCCCTTCAGGGAGCCTCTGAGAAGAGCCCCAGCCATGGAGGGGGGCCGCCGGAAGCCCCTCTCATCCAGCCCTGTCTACAGAGAAAGACAGAGCCTGGCAGGAAGGACACGTCCCTGGGGGATGAGCTTTCCACCTGCTCTTATCTCAGGACAGAGTCTTGCTGCCTCAGCTTTGTTGCTGGGCCCTGTACATCCCTCTGCTCTCCTGTCCTATCTCTTAGTCGCTCTGCCCTCTGGGCAGTGGCCACAGAGCACCCACACAGCTCCTCTTCCGGGCCCCGCACTCCCGCTGTGGGGCGCTCGCCTGTCCGGCTGCTCCCAGCCCCGCCTCAGCCAACCATCTTCTCCCATCCTGCCGGCCCCGGTTCCTAGCCCACTGCCTGTTAAACCTCTCCGGCCGCCAGGCCCAGTGCTCCCATCACAGTGCTGAGTTCCAGAGGGTAGGCCCTGGTCTGTCCTATTCATGCCTGGCTTGCAGGGCCTAGAACGGCACCTGGAACACAGCAGGTGCTCTGTTCATTGATGCTGAACAGATGGGCAGGGGCCCTTGGACTTGGGGGTTAGGTTTCTGCTGGACATCGTGCATCCCTGATGGACAGAGTCACATTCCAGGAACAAGATGAGCCCTGACCTGGGGGACACGGACACAGCACCCCGTTTGTGGCAGGGCAGGGAGGGATTGGGGGCAGGGAGAATCTTCCTGTGCCTGTCCAGCCTTCTCCTGGATGGTGGGTGAGGCCAGGCAGGAAGGGTGCAGGGACTGCGGGGGGAGGAGGCTGGGCAAGTCGCTGGGGTCCTGGAGGCCCAGTTTCCCATCTGCAGTACAAACTAACGGTCATCTCCGTATTTCCAAGCGCTGCTGTGAGGACTGGCGCTTGCCTCCGCTGAGTTTCCACACATCATTCTTACTCTCTGTTGTATTAGCGTCCTACGGCTGCTGTAACTAACAGCCACTGAGGGGCGGAACAACCCCCCACGGAGGGTCCCCTCACACTTCGGAAGCTTCAAGTCCCAAACCGAAGGTGCCTCTCGCCTGGCTTCTGCTGCTCCTGGTGTTCCTCGTCGTTTCTTGGCTTGTAGACACATCGCTCTAGGCCCGGGTCATCAGAAAGCTTCTTCCCTCTGGGGACCTTGCCTCTGCCTCGTAGGAATTCCCCTGTTGAAGACCTAAGCCCCCAGGTGGTGGGGCTTGGGGGCGGGGCCTTCGGCAGGTGGTGGGGTTTGGATGAGAGCCTCAGGGTGAAGCCCCAGATGGCATTAGGACCCTTATCACAAGGGGCACCAGAGGGCTGCGCGCTCTCTCTCTCTCTGCCTCGGAAGGCCACAGAGAAGGCAGCTGTCTACAAGCTGGGAAGACGACTCGCCAGAACCCACGCAGAACCCTGAGAAATAAGTGTCTCTGGGTCCAGCGACCCCACCTGTGGTCTTCTGTTAAGGCAGCGGCACTGGCGGATCACGCTGCCTCTCTGCCTCTGTTTCTCTCACCTCTTCTTCCAAAGCCGGGTTGTGTTGAATGGGGGCCGGCCCCGCTCCCCGAGCCCTTATCTTCACGGACACATCTAGAAGGTTCTGGTTCCGAACAGACCTGCACTCTGAGGTTCCAGGGATGTGAATGTGGGCAGACCCGATTCAGCCCAGTGGAGTGGCTATCTTGTTTGTGGCTCTATCCAACCTTTTAATAACCTGGTGAGGTCAGAATTATCACACCCATTTCTCAGATGAGGAAATGGAGGCTCCGGGGCCGCAGGGCCCAAGCAGGTTCCAGGAGACAAATGCAGGCCTCGTACCCAGACCCTTAGCAGCCAGGACCTGATAGCGCAGGCAGGATTAGCCTTCAGGGTCCTGAAATTGCCCACAATTCTCCAGCTCTGCCATCAACGTAATTGGCCATAAAAAAGAACCCTAAAAAAGAAAAAAGAAAGAAAACTCAAATTGGCCCTGTATGTTTACAACCAAAGGTTCTCTCCTGGGAGCAGAGTATGAAATTTTAATATTTTAGGCAGGCAGTGTTTCTTGTCTAGACACGGGGAAATGTTCAGACGCAGACTTCTTTCCAACGCTCCCGCTCCAGCCAGTACAGAGCCGTTCCCACGCAGCCCCCGCCAACAGATTAGGGGCGTCATTTACCTCGCATGGGCGAACAGACATCACAGAGGTCCTGGTCGCCGGCAGGAGGCCTTGGACCCCAGAGATGTTGGCTGGCGTGCTGTCTTTTCCCAGACGATTGAGCTGCTTACAAATCAATAAACACAAGGTTGATCGGGACGAGGGCTTCCTCCTTGAGGCTCACACTGCTGTCGGAATGTCACCGAACGAGCAAGTGGGGTCATTAACCCTGTAGTTAGCTCTCAGGAGCACTGGGCGGGGCAGGAGGAGGGACAGGGTCGGGCGGGCGTTCCTGCCCACCCGCCAGGCTTTCTCTGCTCACCAAATGTTTCCTTAGCACCGACTGTGTCCCGGGGTGGGCACTGCCCGACCTGGGGTGGCATCGTGAAGCCGACCAACCAGACCCTGGAGGCCAGCCCCGGGGGACCCTCACCAAGGTCCTAGGACAGCAGAATCCTGCTTGCGCAGCCACTGGGTGCTGGGTGCCTTTGTGTGCCCCACTTACCGGGTGCTCCACTTCCTTGTTTGAGGGAGTCAGGGACTGGCGAGGGGAGGGGTGGGCCAAGGGGAAAGAGGCGACAATAGCCCCCCCGGAGCCTTGCTGCAGGACTGCTGACCTCTCCCCCCACAGCCCCCAGCCTGGGCAACACGGTCTTCTTGCTTCCTTCTGTGCTGCCACGGTGGGGGTGGGGGGATTGGTGTCTGGTGGAAACACCCTGTCCACCCTGTCCGGGCCACTGCAGAAGTGGCACCAGGAATGTGACATCATGTGCTCAAGATCCAGGGTTGACTTGCTGTTTTATGTGGCACCATTTACTGCCCAAGCCACGTGCTACCTTTCTTCAAATGCACCTGTGCATCTTCCCCAAAGCCCTTGTGAGCAAGTCCACAGACACCTTCTGAGGCTGGTGGCTACGCCGTCCCCTTAAGTCCTCCGAGCTGAGGCCTCTGTGAGCTCCTTGCATCCTGAGAAGGGCCTGTGAGGGAGGGGTCCTATTTTACAGCTGCTGAGAGCCAGGACTGGCAAGGCAAGTGGGGTGCCAGGGGGAGGGACAAAGGCCCCCCAGTGGCTTCCCCAGGACCTGTGAATGTGGTATGTGACCCAGCAAACGGAGATAAGGTTGCTAATCAGCCGACCTTGAGAGGGGGAGATGCTCCTGGGTTGGCAGGTGTTCCCAGGTGATCCCAGCCCATTCACGAATGAAAGAGAGGCAGCAGATCCCTGGGTGCTCGAGGAAGACTCAGCTGGTCATTTCTGGTTTTGAAGGAGGAAGAAGGGTTACCACACAAAGAATGTGGGCAGGGGTGTTCTCTAGAAAAGGGGGAGAAATGGGTTCTCCCCTAGAGAAAGTCCCCTAGAGTTTCCAGAAGGAACAGAACCTGCCAACACTTGGATTTGCCCAGGGACACCCGCTTGGGGCTTCTGACCTTCAGAGTTCTAAAATAATAAATCTGTGTTGTTTCCAGCCACTAAGTGTTACTTTGTTACAGGAGCATAAGAAACTGATGCACCAGTAAATGGTGGGGCTGGATTTAAACCCAGACATCAGTGATTGGCTCCGGGATACACATGTGAACAAGCTGAATCCAAAGCAATCCTAGAAGTTTTGTTGGAACAAACAGGAAAGGAAAACTCTGTTTTCATCAGGACTGCTGCGGACATACAACGGGTGTTAGCTGGAAGTGCTGGGAGTTGATTAGCCAACACGGGGGCGGGGGAACGTCTGTCTGAATTACGGAGCTGGGGTGAGAGAAAAACAAGATGATGATGTCATTTGAGCCTCTGGATACCACCATGCCTGAAGCCAACTTATCTTTACATTTCAGGAACCTATAAATGTGCCTTTCTGCCCAAGCGGGCTTGAAGTGGGCTTTTTGTCATTTAAAACTGACAGATTCCTGGCGTCAGGATTGGGACATGGCTTTTGAAAATCTGAGGGATTGAAACTTGGTCTTGGTTTCCCTCGTGTAGACTCCCCCTTTCAGGTTTTCAGAGAGAACAAAAGGTCAGGTGCCAGGAGGCTTAGAATCATTTAATTCTACAATGGCACAAACCTGAGAAGCCCCTCAGTCTCTGGCGCTACATTTTTTTGCCCTGAGGCACAGGGAGGGGAAGTGACTTGCTTAAGGTCACACGCTGCTAAGAGACAGCTGAGACATTTCTCTCCTCACCGCAATGGCTCTCCTCTGTCCTCTACAGTTCCACAAGAGACGGTTTGAATCCATGATTCTGGACACTTTTTTCCTGCTGACAGGACTCGGGAAAGGCTCAAGCTTGTCTGGCCTTGATTTTGCCACACTCTCAATGTGGCTCCCGTTTGCTTGTGGTCCAGGCTTCAGAAGCTGGCATTCTGGCTGAGCTCCTCTCCAGGCCAGGACCGGTTGGGAAGCCATTCCAAGGCCTGCCCATCTGGTAGGTGCGGTTGTGCAGTGACTATTTCCCAGAGTAGGGCTTTCTTCCTGGTGCCCAGACTCTCTGACCCCTCAGAGCTCTGTGAGGAGAGCAATGTGCCAAAGGTGGGTCTCCCAGTCACCCTGCTTTCTCTGTTGGTGACCTGCCTCACTTGGAGTAGACAGATGGCCGTAATGAGTAGCTTGGAGCCAAGGGTCCAGACCCCAAGTTGGTGCTATCAGAACCCAGACAAGTCAGATGCTGGCACCAGCTCCCGCCTACCAGCCCAACAGGAAACACATCCTTTGCTCCAGCCTTGTCCCCATTAATAAAAATCTTTTTGCACTTCCTTCCTCATTCCCCATGCACTGCAGGGGACCAGCCTCCTCTTAGTGCGAGCTGGTTGGGGCGGACGCCGCATCGCAGATCACAGACTGGCCACTCGAGCCCTTACTAAGTGCCGGGAAATTGCAGATAGTTCAGTGAAAGCTCTATATGTGGGTGCGGTTATTGTCCCGTTGTAGGCACCGGGAAACACGCCAAGAGATGTGGAGGGTCTACCCGAGGACAGTACGGCTAGGGAGAGTCATAAGCAGGGTCGGAGGTGGCATGAATCTTACTTTGTCTCTTTTATCAGTGTGACAGAGCCCAGGATGGTGATTGCTCAAAGGCACACAGCAAATGAGTAGCCAGGAGGGGATCAGCTTTCATGCTTCCCGACCCCTGGTTTTCCCTCTCCCCCCAGGGCCACACTGATTCCACGGCCACTAGAGTCAGGACAGCAGGTGCATGACCTTTGCCACCGGTACCATGCATCCTTTGTGAAACCTGGCTCTACCCAGGGGAATGGAAACCCTCCGTGGCCCTGGAAGCCTTGCCCTCTGGAAGGAATGTTATCCAGCACATAGATCGCAGCATCCCCCTCCACAGGGGCACCCCACCTGCCCCCCATGACCCTCCAAGAACTGCAGTGGCTCCTGGGGTGGGCTGTGGAGTTGCTCAGACTGATGTTTTGCTTGAAGCTTTAGAAAAATATTCCATTTGAGTTGTATTCTCCCCTTCCCAGAGCACAGATTGCTTTCTCAAGACTTACTAAGAAAGTGAGCATTTATGTATTCCAGCACAATATAGCACCTGTGGTGTGCCAGGCACTGAACCAGGACAGGGAGACTTGTCAGGACCCTGCCCTCATGGGGCTCACAGCACAGCAGGAGAAGCAGATGGATGCTTTGGATGATTTCTCATGAGGAAGAGGCAAAAACGGAGCAGGAAGTCGGGCCAGCATGGGGAGAGGTCAGGGGAGGCCTCTCTAGGGAGGTGGCATTGAGGAAAACCTGAGCAATGATCAGGAGGTGGCTGTGAGACCATCTGAAGAAAAGTGATGAGGAGTTCCAGGCATTCTCCAGAAAGAATGGCAGGTGCAAAGGCCCTGAGGTGGAAATGAGTGTATCTTATTAGAAAATCTGTGAGGTCGTGAAGAAGGAGGGAACAGTAGGAAATGAGGTCAAAGAGATAGACCTTTTACAATAGAGCACGTAACCCACCAGCGGTGTTTTCTGTGACACAAATATACAATGGCTATCAGCCCAGGGGGGTGGGATAAGAGAGCTTAGCTTTCTGGCATGACCATCACATGACACAGACAGCATTTCATGCCAACCTTGCAAGGACCAGTAAGCCAGGTACTGTCGCTGTCCCCGTGGGCACATGAAGGGCCGGAGGCTTGGGGAGGCGGAATGGGGCCAAGGAAGCCATTCCAGACCCCACTGGTGTCTGGCACAGCTCTGGGGCTGAAGAAGGCTGTTTCTTTTGTAAAAACGTGAAGTCAGGGGAGAGAGCTTGCCTGACCTCTTCGCTTTCCTCTGAAGGACAACATCATTCCACTCTTCCTACTTCTAGCCAACACTTTGGAAGGTCTTGGGGGCGTGAGCCCTGCAGTCTCGGGCGGCAATGACTTTCATAAGCCTTGAGCAAAGCCGCAGGGAACAAAGCCACAGGGAACGGCTTCTGCTGACCTGGCCTTTCTCAGGGTGGGGAGTGTCCTCTCCTGCTCAAGGTTGGGGGTCTGGAAAGAGTCTCTTGGGGGTTCAGGGCTTTTTAGAGAGTCTCAGAAGCAGCCCTCAGCAGGAAGGAACTGAAAGGGGACACACGCGCAAATCTACTGATAACCGGTTTGAGGGAATGGTCCCGCGGAGGCCTGCGAGCTCTGGTCTGGCCACGCGGCTCCCTGCCGCATTTGCCAGGGAGTGTGGGGTGACCCACCCAAGTTCCCTTGGAGGCCCTGGCAGCCAGGATCTCCTGGCTACTGCTCTGGACTTGGCCCAGGTGTGCAGAGATGTATCCCTGCGGAGGCCGGGGGCCAGGGAAGGATCTGTTCATTCACTGGGAAATATTTCCTGATACTTGCTTTGTGCCAGTCTCTCCTCAGTGGCCAGGATGCAGGCCCCGCAGCCCGAGGAAGCCTGATCTCCCCGAGCTCATGCTGAACGGGCACAACCGCCAACCGTACACAGAAACAAAGCTGTATCCCCCGGGTGAGACAAACGATGAGAGGGGAGGGGTTGACAGGTGGAGGAAGGGGGTCAAGGAAAACCACCTGGAGGAGGTGGCCTTTGTGGGGAGACCTGAGTGGAGAGAGAAGAAGACCCCCTTCCTCGGGGAAGGACAAAACGACAGGGGCCCCAGGCTCCATGCTGGCTGCCGGCTCTGCCCTAAGAAGACCTTGCCCTCCGGAAGGAATGTTATCCATTTTACCGAGCAGGAAACTAAGACACAAAGAACCCAAGTAACTTCTCCATAGCTGAGAAGCACCAGAGGCAGGCTTCGAACCCAAATCCCCGGCTTCAGGGCCGACGCACAGAACCACCAGGCCCGCGGCCTCTGGAAGATTCCAAGGAGCACCGTCTTGCCCCACTCCTCACCCCAGCCCGTGGCTCCGAATTAAGGAGCTGTGTACATGTAAAGCCCAAGGTGGCGCTGGGCACTACCAGCCTGACCCCCTCCCCGGAGCCACGTGTCCCCCACCACCGCTGGCCGCCTTCACCGGGGACCTAGGGTAGGCACCCTGGGGGCTCTGTCAGTGACGATGCCCCAAACCACGTGTGGCAGAGGGTTGGACGTTGCGTTTCCCATCTGTCAGAGTCCCAAGGCTGTCCTCGCCGTGTGTGGCTCTGCGGCTCGAGGCACATGGGACCATACAGGCCGATGTCGCCTGCCCCAGCCGAGGCTCTGGTGGCCGCTCGGAAGTCACGGCCGTGTCAGATTGCTACATGGCTTCTTAAGCTCTCCTGATTTCTGCTCTTCCCTCATCATGGACAAGTAACAAACGGTCACAAACCGCTGAAATGCTAAGTGAACGTGGCCACATGGCATCAGTCCACCAGCCCCTCCAGAGTTAGCCACGCTGGTCCCTTCCACCTGTGTGTCTCACCGATGTCACGGTGGGGACAGGAGTGCCCAGGGTGGGGCCCTGCCCCGGAATGCCTCCAGAGCCCCCAGTCCCTGGTGCCCTGCAGTGGTCCGGGCTCTATGCTTCTGGGGACAGGCAGGGACACAAGACTGTGCAGCTTGGCCCTGTTGGCCGCTGTGAGGCTCGGTGAACAAGCACAGCTTCTGGCTGCCCAGCTGTTCCCACTCGGCTGGCCCCCAAGCTCCTGTTCTGGCCGAGTCTCACCTCAAAACTGCCATTTGTCCAGGGAACAGCCCAAAGCTGGCCCTTCCCTGGATGGGATGGCCACCCACATGCCTCTTCCTGTGAGCAGGGGCCAGCAGCCTCAGGACTGGGGCCATCCCAGGCCCCGGCAGGAAGGGATGGAGGGCTCTAGCAGGCAGTGCCCCAGCGAGATGTACATAAAGTGCCTTTCATTCAACTTCAGGATGAAAAGCTTTGACTCATCCCTCTGCACTCCCCAAGTTTTCTTTCCAAAGCCATCACTTCAGCTTTTCCCGCTTCCAGTCCCCAAAGCCGATTAAATCGATGATCCAGTACGAATTTTCCTGGAGGCAGGTGTCGGGTCTGCTCGGTTTTCTCAGGTAGGCGCTCGGGGTCCACCCCACCAACCAGGTTGGGAGACTCTCCGTGTCGGGGCCTTGCTGGGCCCCCCTCCTTTTGCCCATCTTCATCGGGATTTCAGGAACTGTGAAAGGAAGCTTTTGAGCAGGAGCCCACGGGAGGTAGGGGGCGAATGTCAGTCTGATTTACAAACCCTGGTACAAATGTTGTGGCTGCTTCGTTTCAACAGACTGTGATGAAGTCGCTTCGAGCGATGGCGAGGAAGCTGCAGAGGGCCACTTCCCTTCTCCAGCCTGAAAAAGCATTCTATAATCACATCCTTCGTGGAACGTCTACCAGAAAGATGTTCTATTAAGGCGCAAAGCTATTTGTTAAAGTCGTCAAACTGCAGCTGAAAAGCGCAATTTTCCCCCCCATGTATGCTTCCCCCCGCCCTCATCACCAAGAAAATTGAAGTACAAAATGCCGCAGACGATCACGCCTCATGGAGTGTCATGTCTGCTCTGGTGACACCTGCGGTGGCTTCTAATTAGATTCGGGGTTCTGTGTACGTGGGGGCTCCGGCTTCTTGCAAGTTGGGACCTCATCATGCTCAATGAGGTTGTGTTACAGGGAACAGCCAAGCAAATGGAAGACTTGCGGCACAGACCGGTGAGGCTTACAAAAGCCGCGTCACATAACACACCGTTATTACCGTGAAAGGAGCCCGAGTCATCCATCCGCGTTTTGTTTGAATGACTGGATTTGCATCCCCGCTGGTTCGGCGTGGAGAGCTGTTCCATCCCGAAGGTGCCAAGTTTTAATTGTGTACTGGCTACCTCTGGCCCAGGGCTGTGTCTTTGCTGGCAGTTATCTGGAGAAATTTCTTACACACTAGCACAAGGTGTGAAAGCAGACACGTTCTTGGCTCATTTTCTTGGGACACGTGGTTCAAAGACAGCCTGGGGGGCTGACATCCGGGGTCGAGGTAGCCTCCGGGCTCACTGGATACCTCCCTGTGTTACGGTTTATGGACCTGCAAGAAAGTAACTGAAGATGCTTGCCTGGATCTAATCTGCACAAGTCCAAGGTCAAGGTCAGTTCACTTCTTGACGGTTGGGAAAGCTGCCAGAGCTAGGGAGGAAAACTCCTGTGTCTCCAGCTCTCTGAATTTATATCAAACTGTTCATCTTTGTAGAAGTGGGAAGAATTTCTCAGCCATCTACTTATTTCTATGGGAATGAGTTCTTCAATGCAGCCACTACATCAATTTCTAGACAAAGGGTCCTGAGAGAAGACCCTCAGTTTACCTCCTCTGTGTCTTTTTTTCCCATCTGTAAGGTAAGTATAGAGAGAATTAGTTGATTAATCAACTCATGCGTCATTCCCCAAATACTCATTTCCAGGTACTAGAGATTTAAAAAATGAATAAGACGTGTTCCTGTCCTCAAGGAGCAAGGATCCTTTGGAAGGCAGAGCCTGAGGCAAGGGTTAAGAGGATAAGGATTACTGGGGATATATAAGCCTGGGGCAGGGAAGTGAAGGACAAGTGGGGTGAGGTGGTGACAGAAGATATGTTGTGCAGTGACACGGGGCTCAGGCGGTCACACTCTGACGTGCTGAGGAGGGACACAATGGGCGGTCCCGCAGGTGTGTTCACACCGCACACAGACGTCACTGCAAGTCTGTAAGGGAGAACCACAGGAGTCCACAGGAGAAAGGACAAGGCTTGGCTCCCACTAGAGCCTTCCAAGCAGTCTCACCCAGCTCCTCAGCAGCTGCTGGGGAAGCCAGAGGCTGTGGCCCAGTGTGTGGGGTTTCATCCACGTGGGGAAACAGAAATGCAGGGTCGCACAGCGGGGCGCCGTCCAAGAAGGAAGGAAGGAGCACTGGGAGAATGTGGGAAGGTGCACAAGGTCTGAGAGCCAGTTCACAGAGACGGGAAGGTAAAGAGGCAGGTGCGTGTGTCTGAGTGGGTGTGAACAGTACAGAGGGAGCATGTCTGTGGGGTACAGATAGGAAAAAGGAGCATGTATCCTGACACCCAAAAGATGAACAGGATTTGGTCAGAGGAAGGATGGGGTGGGGGGCAGTGCTCCAGGCGGCGGGCACAGGTCGGTAAAGGCTGTGAGCTGGAGAGAGCACGGGGGTTCTGGCGAAGATGGGAAGAAGGCGGGGATGAGTGCCTGGAGGGGGTGCAGAGCAGGAGCAGGGGTGCCGAGAGGGCGTCCGATTCCTACTCCAGTGGGGAGGCCCCCTCCACGCATCCTGCACCCTGGCCCACCGTTCTCAGGGGTGGGAATCTGCGTCTCTCTCACCTGCACTTGCTTTTCCTCTTTTTCTCTCTCCTTCTTTCTGGGCTGGGCACCCAGAGACGTTCACAACCAGCCACTGTCTGCAGACACCAGGGGTGAGAAAGTCCTGTCCTCCCTGTGCTAGCCTCACGACGAGTCACCTTCACATCCCACCAGCCACAGGGGACATCTGCGCTGTGCCAAGAGCTGGCGGCTCACTCCTCTGTTGGCCCAACAACAGCGAAAGGAGGGCAGGGACGCGGGTGTGCCAGTGGGGCAGGAACCAGCTCTCAGGTTCTCACCCGGGCCCCATCTGGCTGGGAAGCCCGTGAAGTGAGGCAGGATCAGCATGGGGACCCAGGGCCGGGGCTCATGTGGGTCCCTGCTGCTGCTGACAGAGCGCAGGTCCCTCTGACAGCCACGGTTCAGAGTTGCCCCCAGAGTCTCCAACAGCCATAGGGATGAGATCGGGGATGGGCACGGGACCCACGCTGGACCAGTTGGAAGTCTGACATCAAGGCTTGGACGAATGAATGAATTAGGATGTCACAGACTCCAGGTTCAAAAGGCAGACGTGAACTTAACTCCTCAGAGAGCCTTTTCACGGACTTGTGTTCCCTGAGGTTTCTTACGTGTGGAACGTCCACCTGCTGTGTTGATTTAAATGATGACTCTCCCCTCTCCCCTACCTAATCCTTCCCGGTCACGTCCTACGCCATCCCCCCCGCGCCCCCCCGGCCACCCACCACCAGGGATTTTGTGGAAGTTGTTTTGTTTCCCAGCACTGTGTGTTGCCCTGGAAAGTCTGAGGCCAGCTTTATACTGCTCTGCTTTTCCGTGACTTGTTTTCCGGCTTCTACATTCAAAGAAGTTTTTCTCCACCTTGAAATTCAGTGTTTGACTTAGACTATGTCTCGGCGTTGAGTCTTTTAAATGAAATTTTCTTAGAACACCATGTATTTTTTTTTTTTTCAATGAAAAGTTTTAGAGGTATTTCTTCATTTCAGGGAAATTCTTCTGTTTCAAATCTTTGAATACGTTGTGGTTTTTGGGCCTTGTGATTCAGGGACACCCCAAAGCCTTAGACCACCCCACTGAGGCCGATGGCCCTGCTTTGTCCATGTTTATTTCTTTCACCTCCAGCTTTTTCTCCAGGTTAGTGATGGGGCCCCTACTGCACCTGTTGGGCTCTCAGTCATTTACACTGTTATTTTTTTGTTCTGTAACGATGTTATTTTTGTTTTTAATCTTTTTCCTTAGGTCAGCTTATATCCTAAATAGGGTTTCTTGTTTTTATCATGCTGCCTTTGAGTTTTTGTTTTGTTGAATGCATGGTTTTCATTAAGTTTTCTCTACAATAAAGCCACTGAGAGAAATTCTCTTCTCTTTCTGGAGACACATTTGCTTCTGGGTTGGACTCTGTCCTTTTATACCTCTTCTTTTCTTCCTCCATCCCCTTTTCCCTCTCCCTTCTCGTTCTTTCCCTCTCCCTCCCTCTCTCCCTCCCTCCCTATCCTTTCCCCCCCAACTCCTCCCCTCCCCTTTTTTTTCTCCCTTCACCCTCCCTCTCCCTTTTTTCTCCCTCCTCCCTCCCTTTCTCCCCTCTCTCCCTCTCTCTTCTTCCTTCTCCCTGCCTCCACCTTCCCTTTCCCCCCCTCTTTCTCTCCCTCTCCTTTTTTTCTCCCTCCCTCTCCCTTCTCCCTCCACCTTCCCTCTCTCTCTCTCTCTCTCTCTCTCTCTCTCCAACTTCCTCCTCCTCTGTCCCTCTTCCCTCTCCTCCATCTTCCTCCTTCCACTTTCTGCCTGGTATATCCTTCTCCACTCCTGTATTTTTGATCTGTACTGTCTATATTTGAACCGGATCTCTTGCGGACAACACATAGTTGGGTCTTGTTTTCTACTCTACCAGTCTCTGGCTTTTCACTGGTATGTTTAGACCCCACTCGTATTTAAAGTGATTATTGACACAGTTTGATTGCCATCTACTGTATGGCACCGTTTCAGTTCCTCGTGCTTATCGTTTTTTGTCTTCTCTTTTTCCACCTTGTCTGGTTTTAATTGAGCATTCTCTTTATGGTTTCATTTTTTTCTCCTCTCTCGATGTATTGATTAGGCTGATTCTAAATTTTCTTTTAGTGGTTGCCTTAGAGTTGGCCGTATGCATTTATGACTAATCTAAGTCTACTACCAACCAGAACTGTAGCACTTCATGGACAGTAAAAGCACCTTCTAATAGCATATTCTCGATCTATTTCTTCTTCTGTCCCCCCTCAACATTGCTGTCTTTCATTTTACTGATCTGTAAGCTATAATAACCCAATGCATTTTTGCTATTGCTATTTTATTTTGTTTAAGATTTATTTATTTATTTTAGAGGGAGCGGGAGAGAAAGAAAGAGATAGCACATGCATGGGAACGGAGGGGCAGAGGGAGAGAATCTCAAGCAGGCTCCCCGCTGAGTGTGTTACCAGATGTCGGGCTCGATTCCATGGCCCTGAGATCACGACCCGAGCGGAAACCAGCAGTCAGACACTTAACCAACTAAGTCACCCCAGAGCCCTGCTATTACTATTTTAAACAAACAGTTGTCTATTAGATTATGGATAAGAAAAACAAAAGATTTTATTTTACCTGAATGTATTCCCTCTTTCTTTCCTAATGTACACCTGAATTTTTCTTCTCTTTGAAGAACGTGTTAAAATATTCCTTGGAAGGCAGGTCTACTGGTGACAGACATTTGTTTGAGAAAGTCTTCAATTGTCCTTCAAATCTGAAGGATAATCTCACAGGATACAGAATTCTAGGTTGTTGTTTTTTTCCCCCCCTCTCAACACTTTAAATATTTCACTCAAATCTCTTCTTGCTTGAATAGGTTCTGAAGAAATCTGATGTTATTTTTATCCTTATTACTCTGTAGGTAAGATGATATTTTTCTATTCTGGCTTCTTTTAAGATATTCTACTTGTCTTCGGTTTCCTAATGTTCAGTATGGTGTGGTCAGATGTAGGATTTTTGACCTTGATCCTGCCCCATGTTCTATGAGCCTTTTGGTCTATGTCATTAATTCTGGAGAATCTCAACCGCATTATTAGCACATATTTCCTCCATCCCTTTCCTTTTTCTTTTTCTGCTATTCCCTTTTATGTATGTTTCATCTTTTGTAATTCTCCACAGTTCCTGGATATTTTATTTCCTCCTCCTTTTTTTCTTTTCATTCTTTTTTTCTCTTTGATTTTCAGTTTAAGAAGTACCTGCTGACATCTTGAAGCTCACTGGTTCTTTCCTCAGCCTTGCCCAGTCTATTGATGCGCCCATGAGAAACATTCTCGCTTTCTGTTACAGTGTTTCTGATTTCCAGCATTTCCTTTTGGTCCTTTCTTAGAGTTGCCAGCTCTTTGCTTACATCTGTTCTTGTACTTTTCCCCACTAGAAACTTTAGTATATTAGTCATAATTCTTTTTAATTCCTGGTCTGATAATTCTGAAATCTTTGCCGTATTGGAATCTCTGTTGCCTGCTTTGTCTTCTCAGGCTGTGTTTCTCCTTGCCTTTTAGTATGCCTTGTAACTTTTTGCTGAAAGCTGGACATGTTGTATGGAGTGACGGGAACTGAGGTAAATAGACTTTAGTGTGAGGGTTGATGTCCATCTGGTTCAGAATTGGGCTGTATTTCATGTTTATTGTAGCGTTAGGTATAGAGTCTTCAACTTTCTCTTGTGTCCTTGCTTTGTTCCCTTTGGGCTTCCCCAGAAATTCCTTCTTAAATTGAGTTAGTGTCTTACAACTCTCAGTTATAACCTGTATTGTATTGGAGTCCTGTGGATGTGACAGCGAGGTGATGGGGAAAGACAGTGTTCTGTAGTCTTATAATTAAATCTTTTTAGTGGGTCAGAGCCCCTGGGGCTGTGACCTTCAAAAAATTTCCTTGATTTTTACTTTCCTCCCTAAATGAGATAGAATGCCGGAGGAGTGTGTGTTTGGGAAGGGGGATGGGGGGAGGTCCCAGCTGGGTATGTGCCCCTCCCTAGGTCAGGAGAGGCTCTGGTATTTTCCCTTCAGAGTAGACCTTTGCTAAGGAGAACAGAACATTTGAGGCATGTTTCAAAATGGCTGCTTTTCCTGCCCTCCTGCTGGAAGCACAGGTGGGGCTCCTAGAAGGAAAACTCACAAGAGTGTGGGGCCTTGGGTGAGTCTGTCATGTCAAGCCAGTACCCTCAGCCTCCAGCAACTGGTCATTTGCTGTAAGTGTTCTTCCCTGCCACTGGCCCCAGCTGCTCCCAGTCCCCATGAGCCATGACTCTGTCTGCCTGTCTGCCTCTCGGGTTTCTGGGGCAGCCATGTGCCCTGTGACCTCGACTCTCTGAAGAATCAAAGAAGAGGTGTCGATTTTCAGTGTGTTTAGCTTTTTTCTTGTTGCGAGGATGAGAACGACGACTTCTAAGCTCTACATGTTGGAACGGAAGCTGAAAGTCCCTGAATACATTTTTAAATCAAGTTGTAATGTATTTTATTGCCAGTTACTTAAAGCCTCTTGAAAAATTCAGATCAAAGGAACAAATTATTTCTTGCGTCAGGTCTGTACGTAATTGCCTCAATTACCCCGGTGGCCTTCTTGCATGTGGAGGCATGTGACCCCCGGTCAGCCTCAGGACCCAGCCAGCAGATCCCCGGGCTTGGGTTTCAAGTGCTGTGCCATGATTGTGCCAAGACTGGGGGCAATCTCGTCCCAGGGGGCAGTGTTCACAGAGTCGTGAACAGGGTCCCAACAAGGGTGTAGAAAGTGAGGTACCCAGGGCACAAAATCTGGGGATGCCTGACTCTCAGGCATTGACTCTGTACCTGTACAGTCCCAAGAAGGACATCTCTCTAAATTCTGCAGCCCAAGTGCCTTGCTTGGTCACCCTGGTCCCAGCCCTGGCTATGAGCACAAGCTCTGAATCCAGACTTTACCCAGCTCATCCCTTTCTGCCGCCCACTGGCCAAGCAATGATGGTTGAAGAAAAAACCTCTCTGTGACTCAGTTCCCTCACTTGTAAAGTGGAAATAAGGCTAAGCTTCCTGATAGGGTCATCGTGGGGACGAAGTGACTCAACATGGGCAAAAACCCTTAGATGAAGCTTGGCGGTTATGGAGGGCATGTCTGTGTCTCCCCCAACCCCACATTCCTATACTGAAATCCTAACCCCCAGTGTGATAATATTTGGAGGTGGGCCTTTGGGATGTGTTCAGGTCATGAGGGTAGAGCCCTCATGGATGGGAGTAGTGTTCTTATAAAAGAGACCCCCTGGGGCACCTGGGTGGCTCAGTTGGTTAAGTGACTGTCTTCAGCTCAGGTTATGATCCCGGAGTCCTGGGATCGAGTCCCACATCAGGCTCCCAGCTCCATGGGGAGTCTGCTTTTCCCTCTGACCTCCCCTCTCATGCTCTCTCACTCTGTCTCTCTCTCAAATAAATAAAATTTAAAAAAAAAAGAGGCCCCTTCCACCACGTGAGGACATGGTGAAATGAATTTAGCCCAGTCATGTGGTGCCAGGCCAGTGACTTATGCTGCTGATCTCCAGGCTGCTCATCTGTGAAATGGGCAGATGGCCTGGAGGGACTACCAGAGGGGTGGTGAGGACGGGATAAGGTGCCACATGGAAGGGCTGAGCCCTCCATGTGCCCGAGATAGGCAGCTTTCCGTGGGTGCTTAGAGTTCAGTACGGAACTTATAAGGCCATTGCCCTTGATCCCTTCTGATTTGTGGATGAATTTTACACTGTCTCTATGAAAACGAAATTACTTCCATACCCACCAAAACCCAAACTGCGTTTCCTTTAGGAGAGAGAAAAAGCGATTACTGGCTTGCGGATCCCCCGAGAGACATTTCCTAATTCTGCATCATGGCGACTCACTGACGAGGCTGTCTTGTTGAAAGCTAATCAGAGTCGACACTTTTGCCCCAAAGAAAATAAACTTCTCCTTAATGATGTGACAGAGAGACAGAGCCAGGAAATTTTATCCAAAAAATCCAAAAGGGATAGAGGAAACTGGCTTCTCCTTTATGCCAAGCATCTGTAATTTTGACAGTTCACTGATGAAAGAAAAAATATATCAAACAAAACATATCTTCTTAGCTAAAGAAGTCTGCCTGGTGAGGGAGGATGTTTCAGGGGAAGAAAGTGGAATTTTCCTCTCTCGGGTTGAACATGAGCCGATGTGGGTTTCCTCCCCTGCCTCCTCTCTCACCGCCTCTGTCCCCCTGCCCCTCTTCCTCTTTCTCCTCGTCTCTCTCCACACTCATCATTCCCAACTCCTCAGCCACCACTGCTCACCTTGAGGGCGCCCTGCTAGTTCCCGCCCTTCCACTGCCTTCTGAGACGTCCCCATTTCTCCCCGTCATGGACCCTCTCTGTCCGCCATGACTGGTGCACCTCGTTGTGACTCCCAGGGTGGGCTCATGCCTAAAAATACCACGGAGAACTGTCAAAGCCCTGGGGGTGACCAGCCCTCTGCCCCAGAGGATCTTCCTCCTGGGCTCCAAGGGTCCCCTCCTCCAACACATCCCTCCTGCCCAAAAGATCCCAGGGGTTCCCACCTCTCTAGGATGGGAACAGTGAATGGTTGGCATCGGCTTAATCTTGATCTTTAGCTTTTTTCATTCAACCCATGATGGGACCAAGAGCAGCTCCTGTAAGGAGTCAGCAAAGAAGGCCATCTCCACTCTACAGAAACCACATGCCTCCATCTGGGGGTTGCTAATGGGTCACGAAGACCCACCGGCTGGTAGATTCAAATGTTCTAACCATCAGGAAGCCTGTGGATGTCCCAGGAAGATTTCAGGGCTCAGAGCAGTGGGAAGCTCCTCAGTTCCCCACTCTCAAGCTGCCCGGAGCCCCATTCCTATTACTCTTCTGGGTCACTGAACTAGGTTCAACTCAAACTGACTTGAGAAGAAAAGTTCAGAGATCTGGTAGCTTCAGGCATGGCTAGATCCAGGGGTGGACAATGCCACAAGCAATCTCTCTCTCTCTCCATCCTTTGACTATGCTTTTGTTCATGGAAGTTCCCGTCCCAAGAAGGGGCGTCTCATGCCATGACCTCCAGGAGTCTCCAGCCTACATTCCTGAAGCTTAGCGTCCCCAGAGAGAAAATACATTCCCTTCCCAAATTCTCGGCACGAGGCCTATTGCTGCCTCTCATTGGCTGGCATCACGTGTCCATCATTGAACCAATCACCATAGTCAGGAAGCCGGAAGGCATTAGGAGTGGGATCGGCCCCACACAAACTCCCGGTGGTTGGGGAGGGAGGTAAGGAGGGAGGAGGCATCCCTGTAGGAGAGTGGGATGCTCTTACTAGCAACGGTGGGAGGGGATGTTGAGCAGCACAGGGCACACACACACACACACACACACACGTCGATGTGTGTCAGACCTGGCGTGGCCCCTGGGATTGTGCCCCGCAGCCGGGGTCCAGTACGTGAGTGGATCCTTTGTATCTTCTGTGGACCCGGAACCCAATCTGGATTTGGAGCACACGCTTTGGTAACCTGGCTGTTACCCCCAGCGGACACTTGCACAACCTCCCTGACTAAGCCTGGGCAGCGACCGCCCGGGGCTGGCTTCCCGGGGCTACCACCTGCGCAGGGCCTGGTGTTTCCAAGGGCTCCTGCCAGTTCAACACTCTGTTGTTGCCATCCTGAAGCTCAATCTCTGAATCAGGGGCCCCGTATTTGCATGTTGCCCCCGACCTCATAAACGGTGTAGGTGACCCAGACCTGTCTGCGGAAGGTTCGGAGCACAGGGCATTCAGTCCATCTTCAGAACCAGGAAATGCAGTGGCAGTGGGGTGTGGGGGTGGGGGGGGGTTGGCGTCCCTGAGACATCTCAACCCTCCCTCTGGCGTGCCCTTTCTTGTGGGGCACGGCTCCTGCTGTCCTTGACGGCAGCCTTAGACCAGCCCACCTCCTCCTGAGTACCTGTTCGGACCTGGCTGTCCACCTGACAGCTCCTTGCCCTCCCCCCACCTTCTTCCTGCCCCCTGGGCACACACATGGGTACCAACTGGCCATGGATGCAGTGATGCCTATGGTGCCCTCTGACCCCTGGGGCGCAGGGACAGATGAGTGGGTGCCTCCCCTGCTGGGCGGCTCTGAGGGGGCCCCAAGAGTGCCAACACGGCCAGACCCCCTGGGTGCCTGTCCCACACGCCAGTCCCACCTCGTTCCCCACCCTGCACTCCTTTTTTAAAATTTAACTTATATCATTTTTTATTGTGTTATGTTAGTGACCATACAGAGCATCATTAGTGTTTGATGCAGTGCTCCATGATTCGTTGTTTGTGTGTAACACCCCGTGCTCCATGCAACCCGGGCCCTCCTTAATACCCACCGCCGGGCTCACCCATCCCCCTCGCCCCTCCCCTCTAAAATTCTCTGTTTCTCGGAGTCCACAGTCTTGTGGTTTGTCCCCCCCTCCAATTTCCCCCAATCTGTAGTGAAACGAAGGGCTGTATGTACCCACCCTGCATTCCTGCCCCTGGGGACACCGGCTAGCCGAGCTGCTTACACGCTGGGTGACGTCTGTGTGGTGGCCTCGTGCATGCTGCGGGCTCTACTGACCCCGAACCCCGACCCCTCTGCGCCCTCCTGAGCTGGCCCGGAAGCGGCCGCCTCACAGACAGGGGTGGGTGTGGGCGCGCAGGGCTCCCGGAATGCCAGGTCATGCCTCGGTGGGTCCGGAGCAGGACTCGGCCTGCCCACTGAGCCCACACACTCCCCTCACCGTAGCCGTCCCTTCGGATGGAAGTGTACGGGAACCCTGAGACAGGAGCTGGTCGGGGGGTGGTGCCTGGAGGCTGGGGCCTGGAGGAAGCCTGCTCGGGAGACCCCAGCCCGGGGTGTCCGGGACTTGTGACTGCCCAGCCCGGCCAGCATGTTGGGACGATCCACAGAGATCCCCGGCGTGGACGGCCACAGGGTTATACCAGTCTTGGGGCTCCCGCTGGGGGCACTTTAGCCCTGGGCTCCTTGCGAGTCTGAGGCTGAAGCAAATCCACACCAACCACACCAACCAAGCCGTCTGTACTTGGGGGCTGGGGCCCCAGATGAGCGCACAAGGCTCAGGGCAGTGAGGGGCCCCTGAGGCCCCCCGGGCAGTCAGCGTCAGAGTTGGAGCCGTGGCAGCGCCCGCCGCCCTGCTCTCCCTGCCAGCCCAGGGCTGCCCCAACTCAAGACTCAGCCCCAACTTCTGTGTAGCAGAGCAGGGAGTAGGAATGGAGGACTCGGTCGGGGGCTCCAGCCGCTTCCGAACTGGGGTCACTGGCCAGAACGACCCTTCCCCAGCGGCCGTGGTGGGGAATAAACGACGGTATGTTTGAAAGCCCTTGGCAGTGCCGACGTGTCATGCTCTCTGTCAACAGGGGCAGGGCTGATGATCACTCTTCTTCCCAATTTATTATCCTAGTGATCTGGGACCTTAGGGCCTGCCTTTCCCAGGGTCCCCAAACCCATGAAGGAGCCGGAGCTTCCTCCTCCCAGGGCCCAGTCGTCACACATCTCTGGGGCCCCCGGCGGCCCCTCCCAGGACGCAGACCCTGGATCCTGCCTCCCCAGACAAAGGCAGCTTACGGATGTCTGCAGCACCTGCTCCGAACAAATCCATACTTTGGCTTAATATCTTTGCTCCAGGGTACCACCCAAATGAGGTGCAGTGTCTGGGGGCAGTGGGCCGTGGCCCAGAGGGGTGGGGATCGACCCCCTGCAGAGAAGCTGGCTGTGTCACCCTCCAAAACCCTCATGGCAGGACACAGGCCGTTTTCATTCTCAAGGTCAAGGCCTTGACTCAGAGCCTGGGAGCCCTGCAGGGCGCTGCTCTGCTGAGAAGCAGCTTCTTCCCATGTTTCTGCAGGGTCCCCATCCCCCCCACCGCCCACCACCCAGAGTATCCCCGTCCCCGTCCCCGTCCCCTGCCCCGCCCCGTGGGCTTCCACTGGAGCTTCAGGTGAGCGCAGACAGTCATGAGACGGGTCCCCTGATGCAGACTGGCACCTCCTCCACTGTTTGTTTTGGGTTGGGTTGGGTTTAGGAATTTTACAAAATGACTGTGTAGGTTCCTGCTGTGTTTACACCCCAAATGAAACCCGAGATGGTGCTCCTCTTTCCCACAAATACCTCTGAATATTTGCCAAGTCTGTTCCAGACCCCCAGGGGCGTGCGGGTACAGATTGGTGTGGTTACAGGCCTCCAGGGAACCTGTCTGACCCCTGCAGGCCTCAGTTTACACATGCTGTGAAATGGGACCCTGGGATGTCTTCTCCGTGGGGTTGCTGGGAAACACGAGGATGCCTGCTTGGGCAGACCTGGCTGTAACTTCTCAAGGGGTTTGCAGGAAGGCGGATGGAAGGAGAAGTTCCACCCAAGAAGGGGCCACGTGGACACATGGCCTGCCCCGTTCTGGTTGTGTGCTGACACTGCTGAGGGCTGATCCCATTACTGGGTAAGTGCCTCTGGTCTAGGGTGACCCACATGTCCCAGTTTTCAGTGGTAGCCCTGGAAGTCCCATAACCTGGAAGACATTTGAGTCCCAAGCAGACCAGGACAGTTGGTCATAGGGCCTTGACTCCAACCTCCGCAGACGGGGGTAAGAACAGGGTCGTTAGGTGACCCCATGAGATCACAGGAGTGAAATGCATGTGTTCAGACCAAGCTCCAACCACAGCAGCCGGCACGGTCTTTGAGCAGCGTGAGAGACGGAATCAAGGCGGTGGCCGCCAGTGGCAAGTAGAAGGAGGCCTGGTCCACGACCCCGTGCCTCCTCTCCTCCCCTGGTGGCCCCATGGGGGCCGACCACCTCGTCCTCCCAGGGCGGAACCGGCAGCTAGCACTGGCGGTGTGCCCTCTGCGTGTCAAGCACAGAACTGAACGCTCCCCGTGGAATGTTTCCACTCCACAGTGTTGTTCCCATTTCAGAGATGAGAAACCAGAGGCCCTCGGAGCTGAAGCCACTTGTCCACAGCAAGTCGATCAGAGCTGCTCACCTAGATCTGTCTGACTCCTAAGCCCACCCTTCCCAAGGAGGGAAGAAACTTCCAGAACCAAGGTTGGGCGTGCATCCCTGAAGGGTGGTTGCCCTCATGGGCGCTGGAGTCACATTGCCCCCCAGGAAGCTCTGGTGGGTCAAGGCGACAGCTATTCGGTTCCTTTCTCCCACTTAGGTCTGGGGCAGCGGCATCCGTGACCCACGCGCAGGGCTGGGCTCGGGGATCTGCTCCGAGTATCTGCCTCTGCTTTTTCCCTCTGCTCCCGTACGGCCTGGGTGCCACTTTGGCACAGAGTGGGAAACATGGCTCCTGGCACAGACCAGCCGTCTTTGTCCTGCTTTGTTGTCTGCGGTGCCCAGAAAGGGGGCGGAGAGACCTGGCCGGGCTCCCGGGGCTGTCACTTCTGAGACCGTCTGTCCCCACAACCCACCCCTGCCCAGCTCCAGCCCAGTTAGAGGGATGGGACTGGGCAGGCCCAGAGGGGCAAAAGGAACTTTCTTCAGTTTCTCAGAAATAGTCCTAACCTGTTTTTCACTCAGTTCATTGACTCCTATCCTCTCAAGTCCACTCAGATGGAGTCAGACGAGGGAACCCAAGTCAGTGAAGGCCAGCCCGCTGACCGCAACCTGTCTGTCCTGGTCGGGGGTTTGTTGGGGGTGCTCCCGGGGCTGGTCCGGGGACGTTCTAGGGACCCCGAGGCTCCAGAACGGCCCCACTGCCAAGTGCTGAAGCCATCGGGGACATCCTAGGGAAAAGAGGCCCAGAGCTCAGCCATCGTGCTTATGGAGTTGGGTGGAGATCTTGGCTCTGACGTTCACCGACCTTGTCACCAGAGCAAGGTTAAAGGTATTCGGTGGGTGAGTCCGACTTGCTCTCCTCTCCTGTAAAATGGGAACAGTGACGGCGCTGTGAGAGCCCATGTAGGGATGAGCTGAGATGAGGCACAGGAAAGGTTTAGAGGGCTGGCCGGCCTGGAGGCAGTGCCAGATATGTAGGGGCCTTGGTTCCCATCACCTCCAACTTTTTAACCTGTGCCAGGCAAGGTGAGCTGAGAGATGGGGAGAAACGTCCTGTCCCCTCGGGTCTTGAGCCGGCCCTCTCTGGCGACCGCACCTGGAGTCAGATCACATCGGGGGAACTCGACAGCTGGCCGCAGCTCTCCGAGGGTGGGAGGCCCTCAGGACTCAGGTTTTGTGAGGCGGCAGACTGCCAGACACTGCCCGAGTCCCTGCACGCCAACATGCTCAGAGTAACACCAATGGAATAACCAGGAGCCTTGGAAGGCCGCCTGAGCTGATCACCAGCAAGAATTTCCGAAGACAGTGTCTTCAAGATGCAGGGGCTGCCTCGGTTCCCAGCGGATCCAAGCACCAAGCAAATGGTGGCCCAGAATCTACTGTCTAACCCACGCTCCATGGGGGTCGGCCCTCCGGAGCCCTGACCGATGGGCTCCCTGACCCTGAGAGGCACCTGGAGACGCTGTCTTCCCAGGGATACGTCACAGGCTGAGCCTCAGGGCCCTCATCTTTAGGAAGGTAGTGACCTTGTCGGGCTCACGGATTCATTTCCTTGGGCTATCCTAACAAGTGACCCCAAAGTGGGGGGCCTAAACTGCAGAAATATATTTGTTCACAGCTCTGAAGGCCAGAAGGCCCCCGTCAAGGTGTCAGCAGGACCACACCCCTCCTGAGGCTATAGGGGAGAAGGCACCTGGCTTCTTGCAGCTGCTGGTGGCCCCTGGCTCCCCACCCCCTCTGGAGGGGCTGCTCACTCCAGTCTCCCCACACCTTTCTATGGCTTCTCTCTTTCCCTGTGTTTCTCCCCTTCTCCGTGTCTCTCCCCTTCTCTGTGTCTCTCCCCTTCTTGTGTCTCTCCCCTTCCCTGTGTCTCTCCCCTTCTCCGTGTCTCTCCCCTTCTCTGTGTCTCTCCTCTCAGTGTCCCTTATAAGGACACTTGTTGGATTTTGGACTCACTCAGGTAATCCAGGATGATCTCATCTCAAGATCCTAAACTTATTGACGTCTTCACACATGTCTCTTTTCCGCAAAGGACCGCATGGACGATTCCTGGGGCTAGGACAAGGACATGCCGTCGGGGTGGGGGCGTCATTCCACCTGCTACAGTCAGTCTGAGAATTACAGGCAATGGAGGACAGAAGCCAGGCCCTGTGTTCGAATCCTGGCCACGGTGCTCAGCTGGGGGACTTGGGAGACGTCTTACGCCCTCTGCCTTCATGTCATCAGCTGCGGAAGGGAGATGCTAATAGAATACGTTAGGAGGGGCTGTTCCGATAATGCCGTGACTTCAGACGCGTCCACAGCTCAGTACAATCCCAGCCATGGCATCAAACAGCCACTCTATGGAGGCCAACGTCGTCCTTTATAAACAATGCGGCTATTTTCTCCCGCTGAGCCGCAGGCCCTGCCCTAGTCCCCTCCTTGCCCCCTGAGGTCATGGGCCCCTCTCTTCGGAGCTGTACGGTGCTCCCTGCACATCTTCCCTGGACACCTGCTGGCCTCCGGGTGCCCGGGCCGTCTCCACTCTCAGCCTCTGGGTGGGGGGAGCCTTCTGTCAATTACAACTCTCGTCTCCCCCTCCCCCCAGTTCCCAACTGCCTTTGGGGCAGAACATTGAGATGCAGTTTCTGCAAAGCCACTTTATAAAATGAGAGCAGTTGAATGCTCTCGGGTGTAGGAGTAATTATAATTCCCAAGTTTCTCTGAACATTTTTCTAACTGGATCTTTTTGTGTCGCTGTCTCAGAATAGACACGCTTGTGGGCTTTCCTGGGCTCAAAATAGTCGTGAGATAGGGGTTGAAATCGACATCTGAGTTTGAATTATAACAACTCGGGCACAACTTTTGATTGGATGAACTTCCCCAGCCAAATGTGGCTCCTTCTGCAGATCCAGCTTCCTTTTATGGAAGAACAGACTCCCAGCTCGAGGGCTGGGCCTCGGGGCGGGCCTTCCTCGGCGTGGCAGTCCCGGGCCTCGTGGGGTGCATCCACCACGGGCCATCTTCTCCAGTCCAGGCCCCGGCTGGAGACAGGGCACCTGCCGCCAGGCTTCGGAGGCTGACGTGCGGGCAGGCCTCTCTCTGCTGGAATCCAGGCCTTCCTGCGATCTGGGCTCAGCCTCTGGTCCCTGTCGGTGGAGCCCAGGGCCCACAGGTCTCCATGCTGAGGACAGAGGGTTGGAGTCAGAACCTTGCCTCCTCCACTGATCGCCGTTGTGACTTCAGATGACTTAAGTCCTGTGCCTCAGTTTCCTCTTCTGTCACGCGAGAATCATGGGCACAGCTCCTTCGGGGGTTGTAAAGACTAAGTGAGCTGGGCACAGGGTGAGTGGGCACTTTGATTGCTTGGCACACAGCAGGTACACAATAATTGCCTAAGAATGCAAACTGAGTCAGAGGTCATGGGTCTTCCTATGTCACAACTCCACATACGTCTCAAGACACTGGGTGGGGGGTGTCCCAAACGGGATAGGTCTGCGTGGACCCTGGTGGCTGCCGCAGGTGACTCAGGAAGGGCCCACCAGCTCCAGATGTGCAAGGGAAAGAGGGGTTTTCATCCTGGACTCTGGAGTCCCTTCTTCAAAAATGCACTTGGAAAGCTGTCCCACCCCCTGCCCCCTGCCTGGGACTCTGTGTTTCAGGGAAATGAATTTATTCTCCAAGGCAGCAGCCTGACGACAGACACCTGTCACCTTCAGGAACCTGTGTCGCTGGCAGGCTCTGGGTGAGCCCTCGCCGTGTAAAGGAAAGATAACGCACTTAACTTCATTTCCTTAAATGATATTTTATTGATTGAACTGAAACGATCTCATCCGTGGGCCTCCTCCTGCACTCCCCAAGCCTATGCAGAAACGGAGGGGTGGAGGGAGGCGGGGAGGGAGGCCTGTCTGGCTTGATTAGCCCTTTCGAAATGTGGCCGGAAGGTAGCCACCCTGGGCGCTCTTGGAGGGCAGAGTGGGATCTGCAGTGCCCAAGCCGGACGCCCGTCCCCTCATGGGTCTTCCTGGTGCTCGACGCCAACCAAAGGAAAAAGCGGTCATATCTTCTATCCCGAGAGCTCTTCAGCACGAGCCTTTTCTCACAAAGGAGATGCCACAGACAGGGGAGAGGTAGAGAAGCCAAGCCGGGGGCAGCCGCGCTGAGATGCGGGCGGCGTGTCCCCACGGGGCGCTGCTCGGCCACTGCCCGCCCCATCTGCCGCAGAGGAGACCCTGTGCCCTCAATGACAGCCTCACTGTGTGTGTTGTGACCCAACCAGCAGCACGGGGCGATTGCTGTCTGAACATTTCCCATTATTATCGCATCGCTCGCCCCTGAGTGAAGGCGAAGCAGGAATAACTATGGAATTAAAAAAAAAAAAAGTGATCAGTCCCTCCTCGCTGCTAGGAAAATTAGTGTTTTGAAGTCACAGTGTGTCCCCTTCACAGTCCTGTCATTCTGTTTCATGCCTATGACAGCATCCAACGGCAGGGCCACCTCTGTGTCCCTTTTCTCTGAGCACTTGACATAATTGAATCAGTCCGTGGCCAGCAAACCACAGGCAAGAAGAAGCACCAAAGTCACCAAAGGCTACAGGTGCTCCAAGCGGAATACGGTGACACGGCTGTATTTGACCAAGAGGACGCGGTACTGAGTATCACTTCTCCTCTGACACTCTTGTCCTAGTCCAGGTGAATTTACATGAAACTTAACGGGCCCACTTTAACTCTGTAGTTCCCCGACTTTCAACAAACGTGTTCACCTGCATGGCCACAACCTGATCAAGATCTAGAACACGTCCAGCCCTGCGGGAAGCTCTGAGCATCGTTTTAGCAAGGGGAGTTTATAAATTGCACACCACAAACACACAGAACGCTCGTTTCTTTGTGAATTGCGGGTAGTTATTGAGCTACGAGCTTCCATTTTATCACAGCTTGACACAAGACTGTTTTCTACAAAAGGCGGTGGTCCGCCATCACCCCAGTTACTGTCCGGGTGGAAATGTTCCTTTCTCACGGAAGGGAGGGGGCATTTTCGTGGTGTAGCTAAGTGGGAAGATGGTCAGGGCACTGATCTATTGAATTCTTTTCTTGGAGAATGTCACGGTGTCTCCTTCTCCAAGGAGGAACTTCTGGCCCTGGTGGACCACAAGCCCTGGGAGGCAGATATAGCTGCAGCATCCTGAGGTCAAAACACCTGCAATCCACTCTGGTACCTTCCATGGGTCCCCATCAACCGTCTGAGGCCACCTCTCTGGTCTTCGATGGCTGTTAACACTTGGATTCCTCTGGCCAGCAAGGAAAGGTGGCTAACCCCAAAACAGCCTTGGCTAAAGGGCACAGGATGGGACTAGGATACCAGCAAGTAGTAGAAAGATGATTTCCTTCCCTGTGCTTACTCCCCGAGTCCCATATCTGCTCCCTTATCAAACCCCCCTTCCAGGCCAGCCACTGAGATGGGGGAATAGGATGAGCACAAGAGAGAGGAGGAAGAAGATACCACGAGGGGCTTAGAGCAGTGTTCCCTGTGTCAGGGATGCTGTGTCAGGAAGACAAGACTCAAAGAAGTCAGGGAGGTGTGACACCTTACATTTGAATGTCCTTGATGCTCTCAGGCCACTGTCTGGGCTCTCCCTTACCTTTGAGGCTCTGTGCCTGGAGGTCAGTCTCCATGGAAAACTCCTACACATCCCTCAAGAACCCAGCCTGAATGTCATCTCCTCTGAGACTCCATCTTTCCATGCTCTCAGCCAATGTTTCTGACTTCCCTGCCCTGTGCTTCTCCGAATTCCTTTGCTTCATGTGCTATTTTTTTTTTTTAAATGGAGTCAATTTCTTTAAATTTACTTTTGGGATCTCAGGGGCAGAGATTTGAATAAAATCTATCTTCTGGGCTCAAAACTCTCAGTTTTCCCTGCTCCCCAGAAAGCCCTGCCTTGCTTCATTTACTCTCTTCCCTGCTCCCTGCCTGCCTCGCTCACCGCTGCTGTTCCCACTGCTCTGCCTCCCGCAACGGCCCACGCCTTGCGCTGACTGTGTGTCCTTGAATTGTATGTGTCTCCCCCACGAGAAAAAAAACCTGAGAACACAGAAGGCTGTGGCCCTGGGGGTCCTTTCCACTTCCTTCCCTCCCTGCATCGCCCACCCCCAACTTCGTTTTGTTGCCAAAATTCCTGCTGCCATTTTGGGACCCCGGGGAGTGGGCAGCTTTGAGGCAAGAAAATAGAGCTGCGCTTCCAGGTGTTTCTCATCTTCCACATCTGCTTCTTTCTCTGCACATTAACAGTCGCAAGATGTTACTCTTATAAAATCCCGGGACGACCGGCCAACCACCGTTGCCAGGTCAGCTAAGAAGGCTCTGGCTTCATTACCCTCGGGCGAGCCAAGGAGAGGGACTGGAGGGATCATTATCTTCATAGTTAAGACACAGACTTGAGATCAAAGCGATTATCCTAGCCAGGCTGAACCAAGGTCTCTCACGAATACTTGGTCCACACGGGGGTTTCAAGAAGAGGTTCTGTTCTAGATTATTTTTACGGATCATTCCAATTTTCTATGAATATTTACTGTGCAGTTCGGAAAAAAAAAATCTCCCTCTTTGGGGGCGAGGGGGAGAAAACTGGCTTTCATTTTACAGGTTTTGTCTCGGTCAGCATTTCTAGTGGTGAGGATGACGAACTTCACTTGGGAAAGGCCAGCGCCGCCAGCTGTGTTTTATTATCGAATATTTCTGGGGGTGAGCTGGGCTGCCGTTGTGTTTATATTACTTGTAAGATTTCATGCAAGACTCTGCGAGGTCGTGGGCTTCATCTGAAGTGTCTGATATGCTGGGTAATTCATTCCATCCCCTTTGTTCCTGTTCCCTTTCCTTTTATTTTTTTCCAAGGGCACGCTGAGCACTGTCAGAAAATGGAATCTGGTGAAAAGGCGGCTGCAGGTCCCCAGGTCCCCACTCACCTCCAGGTCACCTCCTTGGTCTGGGAGGGTGCAAAGTGACTGTCTTGCTCTGGGGACCCAGGAAAGCTGCTTCATTAAGAGGCTTGTCCCCAAGGTCAAGCAAATAAGTTTGACATAGACCTTTGGCAAGCACCTCCCCAACGCTCGGTCGGCCCATCAGATCCTGCTGCCGACTTTGGGGGGTATCCTTTTGTCTCCAAAAACTTTCACTTTTACCTGAAGCTAACCAAACTGTCTACGAGTGTTAAACCTGACTTTGGAGGCATGAATGGGGTCTCAGTGTCTTGCATTGTCTCTTTCCCTTTATTCTTAGTGAGCAGGAAACAAACCCCATAAAAGAAGTCCCCCCCCACACCTGCCCCAGGCCATTTGTCTACTCATTTGCTTTGTCTACAGACATTGCCGTCAGCTTCTGGGTGGGTGTAGAACTAGAGTCCAAATATCACCAGCCATTCCCTCACACCCTCAAAAATGATTGCCTCCAAGCCCCCTCGCACACTCAGTGGGAGTGCAAAACTCTCTGCTCGGCGTCTGCAAATGTGGGGAGGGCTGGCAACTCGTCGTGGTCACCTCTGGTTTGTCCCCATAATGAGCTTAGGTTATGGGCCCTCCCAGCCTTGGTGGCCTCTACTCTATGGTGCTGGGTCCTACAAGAGCTTCGGGCTTTCTTGGGCTTCCACTGAGAGCTGCCCTCCCACAAGGTGCACACATGCTCAGAAGGTTTTCCTGGGGATTGGAGACATGGAGGGGATTCTAGTAGCCCTGTGTCTTCATTCCTCTTCGGTCCTTGGGGACAACCCTATGCCCTGTCCTTCCAGCTGACCTCAGAGACAGGCCCACGGGCGGCTTCCATGTTGAGGGTCTGACTCTCATTTTCACCAGGAAACAGAATGGCGGTCACAAAATCAGTGCATTGGGGAAGGGACTGCGGTCCTGGGGTTCCTCTACCCTGTGCAGTGTGTGGCTCTGGAGGTCTCCTTTGAAAGGTCACCTGAGCCATCTTTCTTCCTGAATGTAGAGCTCCCTGGCATCCCCCCCACTTTAAATTTTTTTTTAATATTTTATTTATTTATTTGACAAACAGAGATCACAAGTAGACAGAGAGGCAGTCAGAGAGAGAGAGAGGAGAAAGCAGGCTCCCCTCAGAGCAGAGAGCCCGATGTGGGGCTCAATCCCAGGACCCTGGGATCATGACCTGAGCCAAAGGCAGAGGCTTTAACCCACTGAGACACCCAGGCACCCCACATCCCCCCACTTTTAAGAACTTCATTGGAAAAGGCATCTGGGGCCCATGCTTGTGCTCACTGAGGGCTTCTGTGAGATGGATCTGGGGACCGGGCTGCTCCCTGGGCTTTCTCGAGCCTTCCCTTAGGCTGTCCTCTCAACCTTCATCTTCCCAAACCCAGTGGAAGTCACCTGCTTCCTGACGATCGATCGTGCTTGACACTGAATCCCAGGGCAGGAGCGGGGGCTGGGGAGTGTCTAATCTCTGGAGATCTCTAAGCTCCTTTGTTCAGGTGTTTTCTCGGCTACAAAGTGGGAACAGTGAGAGTGCTGGGCATGGGGGGAGAATCCCAGGGGACACACCGTCACCGTCACCGTGACTCCTGCTTTACGAGTGGGCAGCACAGCTGAAGGTCATCAGGAGGCCTGATGGAGACCTTGGCCTGCTGCGCTGGCACCAGTGCAGTGCCGCACCCCTGCCCCCACAGCGGCGCACGGAACCATCCACCCAGCAGCAAGCACTGGGCACTGTTCTGTGCTAAGTGCTCTGCACATTCTGACTTCCTCAGTCCCCATAAACGGGGGAGCTGGCATGATCATCCCTGTTGTACAAAGGGGAAACTGAGGCCCCGGTCACTTACGTAACCTGCCCACGGTGGTATGATTAGCAAGCGGCAGAACGGGGATGAGCTGTGGGCTAGCTGCTCAGCCCAGGTAGACCCGGCTCCCATCTATACCACGCCTCCCGATCCCCACAGAAGACCCCTCGGTCCACAAAAATCTCTCTTGGTCACAAAGGACATTGAACCGAGACTAACAACTCGAATCACCTGGGGCCCCCTTTGGTTCCAGATGCTTTTAGCGAATTCCAGATGGTTGTTTTGTTGGTGGTAAACTAGGATCTTCATATCCTTGGCTTCAGTTAGCGAGAGCAGGATTTCTTTCCAGCCTGAGTGGGGTAACTCCTCCTCAACTCCAGGTCACACAGGCACTGGGAGGGGGGGTCCTTCCAGATGTCCCACAGCAATCCATACTGTCCTACAGGTGTGAGATGGTGGGTGCTGGAGCCTCCAGCCCGGCCACCTGCCAGGGAGACCCAGGGCCCTGGTCCTCCACCTAGCCACAGAGCCTACAGCCCCTGGATTTACAGTCCCTGGGATTTACACGCTTAAAGGAACTGCTACCCTAGCCCTCATTTTCTGGATGTGACTTTTTTTTTTTTTAAGTTAAATGGGTTAAGTCAGGGTTTCTCAGGTGTGCATGCACCCACACAACCCCTGGGATGTTTTGTTAAAATGCAGACTTGGGTTCAGCAGGTGTGGGACAGACCTGGGACCAGGATTCTGCACGTCTAAGCAGTTCAGGTGGTAGAAGCGGGTGATGCTACTGGCCCCAGGACCACACTGCGAGAAGGGGGGCCAGCGGACGGCCGTGTGGGGTTGGCTGTGGCAGGGTGTTTGGAGGCTGGGGTACGACCGGATTCCAGAAAGAGGAGTTGGGAAAAAGTTCAGCTTTGGGAATAGGGATGTGGATGGCCCGTGAGTGGCCCCCATTTGGCTCGTCCTTCAGGTCTAGGGACCAGAAAAGAGAAAGTGCTGAGCACAGCTCAGGTGCCGGTGACAGATCCGTCCCCAGTGGCTCACCGGGTTCTGGGACCCCTGCTTCCCTCCGATTTCAGAGGACCCTTCCGTGTTCCTCAGCCCTGACATGGGCCAGCAAGGGGCCCCCAGGGCATCTTTCTCCACTGAGGGGGAGTCGGGGTCCAAAGGCCGGGCCCCAGGGGTGGAACGCCAGTAAAACTCAGGGCATCTCAAGGGCAATATTGTTTGGAACAGACACAGGGCTCCTGGTTAAAGATTTCTTTTTTATTTGGAAATAACTTCAAAGTTTACAACAAAGTTGGAAATAAATAAAAATCATACAAAGGGCACCCATTTACCATTTACTTGGATTTACAGACATTAGCATTTTATCCCCGCGCTTTCTCGTTACTCGTTCTTTCTCTGTCCTCATTCCTCTCTCGGTGTCTCCCCCCAAATCCCACCCCACAAACATGTGAGTGCATTTTTCTGAGCCAACCTGGGGTGTGCGTTCCCCAAGAAAAGGAGTACTGTCTCGTCCAGTCCCAGCGCAGGGGGAAAATGTCAGGAAGTTGAACACGAGTGCGAGTCTTCGAACTGACCCTCCATCCACACACCAGTTTGAGCAATCGGCCCAGAATTGCCCTTCCCAGGATTTTCTCGTGCAGGGCAGGATCCGATCTAAACCTGGGTTTTATATTTAATCATTATGGCTCTCTCGCCTCCCGGAACTCAGAATAGTTGTGCAGTCTTCCTAAGTCTTTGTTATGGCTTGGACTTTTTTGAAAAGTAGAGTCCCTCCTCCCCAATCCCTTTTGTAAAAACAATGCAGTGTTCCTGTCTGGGGGTCCGTCTTATGTTTTCCATGCGGTTAACATCAGGTCAGGCCTTCGGGCTGGTCCACGACGTGGTGACATGGGTGCTGCCCAGGAGCCCCTCAGTTTGAGCTGGGACATCAGTCCCCAGGTCAAGATACTGCCAGGCTCTTTGACAGCAACATTGCGATTCTTTCTTAAGACCACCAGATATCTGGCTCTCCGACAAATGCCCAAATCCCCATCGGGGACCCGGGCCCTGAACACTTTCCACCACTGTGGTTGCAAAATGTACCCCACTCGAGCACCTGCCATAGCTCCGTCTGCGCTCGATCTTCTACTTGAAGCACGAGCCCTTCCTCCTCCCTCCCTCCTTCCTTCCTTCCTCCTTCTTCCACTTATTATTGATATGGACGCATGAATTCCCATTTCCCCCCCAATGGTATATAATTCACTACTGTTCTTAATCATTTTGGTATTTCAATTGTCCCGGATTTGGCCAGTGGGAACCACTTGAAGCTGCCCTTGTGCTCTCATGACGCACTGGCATCACTTTCTCTTAGCACGTCCTGACTTTGTGGAATAAGGAGCTTTTTTTTTTTTTAAGATTTTATTTATTCGTTTGATAGACAGAGATCACAAGTAGGCAGAGAGGCAGGCAGAGAGGCAGGCAGAGAGAGAGGAAGGGAAGCAGGCTCCCTGCTGAGCAGAGAACCTGACTCAGGGTTTGATCCCAGGACCCTGAGATCATGACCTGAGCTGAAGGCAGAGGCTTTAACCCACTGAGCCACCCAGGCGCCCCAGTAAGGAGCTATTTGAGGCTGATCTAGACCCTTCCTTGCCCTGGCCCTGGAAGTAACTGTTTCTCTGAGCAGCCTGTTCCTGTTCATGGGGAATGGTTTTAGGAGCCCAGATCTCGGTACTAGGGGGCACTCGTCACCATGGGGCGTCTGTTTCTAGGTCTCTGTAGTAGACAGAGCTAAGAAACACCAGGCATCTAGATACAGACATAGTTGCTCACGTACACACACACACACACACACACACACACACACACACATGGCCGTGTGAACATACCACACACCACACGGAAAGGCATCTTGGAAATTGTGTGCTCCCCCTGTCTCTGCAGCCCCGGAAGCTTGCTGTCAGACCAGGGCCAGGCAGGGTGACGTGTCCAACCACCAGCATGCTCAAGGTCCCTCAGCTTTCCAGCTGAAGTCGAGGTCCTGTCTGGAAGGCTTCCCGCAAATGACTGAGAAGCTGGTGTCACAGATGCCAGCCTATCACCCCCCCAGCATGGGATGCCTCCCCGGGCATCCTGGCTCAGGGACCCTCCGTCGGGCTGGAAGAGATGGCAGCACCGAGTGCACAGACAGCCTGAAGGCCTCACTGCCCCATCCTGTGTCCTGTCCTTTCCTTTAAGAAGTTACTGTCCGAAGCCCTGGGGACGCCAAGCTCACATCAGTTGTGCACGCCCCACACCAGCCGTCTGATGCCCCTTCTTCCCTGGTTCGGATCCCAGCTCTTGAAAAAATCACATCACACCTATTCCTATGCTCGATTCTGTGACCCCCAACAACTTCACAGTTGTGTTGCTCAGAGCACTCCAAAAACACCCGTTCGGGAGCTGGGTTATAATTCAGCCTCAAGCCCTGGGGCCCGGTGCTGCCCAGGACCGCGGGTGTGGGTCAGTAGGATGAGCTCTTGCTTCCTTGTCCTTTCTCCTTTCCTCTTTCAGGGTGGCTAGGGGGCTTGTTTGCAACGCACTCGAGCTCACCTGTTCGTTCCTTTTCGCTCTTCCATCCTCCTCCTCCTCTCCCCCATTCTTAACGATTTTGTGTTTGGGGACATGTTTTTATGTTTTGGACATCACCGCATTCCCAAGTGTCACAACTGGACTGAGAGGCACACCCAGCGAGGACCGTCCATCCTGGGTCCCCCTCCCCCACTCCAGGCTCCCGCAATCAAGTGCGTCGTGTTCTGGTTACCTGTTCTCTGCCTGTTTTCTTAGTTCCCCTTTCCTTACACAGGAGGCAGGACACGCAGTACCTGCCCTCCCCGGCCCTCTGATGCTTAGAGAGGGAAATGCCTCCTGGAAATCACCCCGCAGTCCCACCCGCCCTTCTCCACAGCTGCGTCCTGTGCCCCAGGGTGAAGGGGCCTTGGTTCCTTTGGCTCCGCTCCCACATGTGGGTGCCCTGGGGCTCGCGATATCCCGAGATGGCAGGCAACGGAGTGACAACGCCCTTGTGTGGGTCACGGACAACGGGAGACGGGTCTTCAGCGTAAATTCCCGGAAGCCAGGTGGCTGGTTTGGAGGCAGGTGCGTGTTTTCAATTTTGTGTGATTTCACCTCGTTTTCCTCCGTAAGCACTGATCCTCTCTGCACTCCCACCTGCGAGGCCAGCGAGCCTGTCCCAGGCTTGCGGATGGCGATGGAGGTGGGGCGCTTGACCTTGGCCACTCCCCGGGGTGAGAAATGGTGCCTCCATCTCCGTGGGGCTGACACTGGTGTTTCCTTACTTGGCCTGTTTCATATACAAAAGGGCCATTTTATATCTCTTTTTGTGAATCGTGTGTTTAGGTCTTTTGGACATTTTCCTTTAGTATTTTTGGTCTGTTTCCCTTGCCTTTTTTTTTTTTAATGTTCTATGTATTTTATTTTATTTATTTATTTTTTAAAGATTTTATGTATTTATTTGACAGAAAGAGAGAGCACAAGCAGGGGGAGCGTCAGGCAGAGGGAGATGGAGAAGCAGGCTCTCCGCTGAGCAGGGAGCCTGACACAGGCCTCGATCACGACCTGAGCCGAAGGCAGACGCCTAACCGACTGAGCCAGCCGGGCACCCCTGTTTTTTGTATTTTAAACAGTGTTAATGCTTTGTCTCTGATATGTATTGCAGAGAATTTCTCGCAGTTCTACCCTTTGTCCTTTAAATTAGCATCTAGTGCTTTCTGCCATGTGACAATTTTTTATTAAATTAATAAAAATGTCGTTAAATTTGTATCAAACTATCAGTCCTGATTTTTTATCGGAAGGGCTTCCCCTTCACCCAGCTTAAAGAAATCACCCACGTTAGAGGGAACCCCTTAGAACGCTTGGACGGCGTCACTGTTTCCCGTGTGGTCTGTGATCCACACAGGGTTACTCTGCGGTTCTGGATGAAGAATGGATTAATTCTATCTTCTTTCCAACAGGCTGTCTAGTTGTCTCAACACATTTATTACTCAGATTGCCTTTGCATTGGGCTCATTTTTAATTCTTTCACGAATAACCTTGGGGGCGGTAGAAGGAGGGGGCGGTGGGGCCCAGCTTTGATGGTATTTCCAAGAGGAAAAGCAGTCAGCCTTCGCAGCCCGAGAGGCCGCTTCCTCCTCCCTGCAAGCTCGAGGATGCTGGAGGCCCTGCCCCAAGGGTGGCGTGGGGAACCGGCTTCCTGGTCCACCAGCAAGATGGCACACCACCAGCATTCCTGGGGACCAGGATCCCAGCATTCCTGGGGACCAGGGTCCCCCTGACCCATGAAGTGCGGCTCCAACTTATTCCTCCTGAGAGGCAACAGAGGGGAGCACAGGCAGATCGTGAGAACCTCTGGAATTTCTGAACAGAAAGTTGTGAGTTTGGCCAGAGCCATCTGAGCAGTGTCCTTTGTTTGCCCATAACGGGTGCATTTGCGAAGCTACGGGCTCTTCACCTGCTCAGACTCAAGGTCAGCCCAGACTGAGCTTCGTAGTTAAAGAAATTCAGCAAGTTCCCGGGGCCACGAGCTCCAGGGTCCCCCAGTCCTGGAGGCCAGACTGAGATGCTTTCTCTTTTGCATCACATTTTCTTGGTTGGAAGATTCAAGAAACCTGGTTACAAGTTTCTGAGTTAGGGTGTGGTCAGGCAGACACGGGGTAGAGGCTGAGTTCATGGACAGCAGATCTAAGCTCGGGTGTGACTTCTCCCCGCAGCTCTCCCTGACTGGGTCTGAGGCCCTGGGCTGGAGCTCCGTGGACCAGCGGGGGCTTTGTGGCTGAGGGCGGAGCTCCACGATCAAGGCCGCCCACAGCCAGGCTCCCAATTCAAGGTGAGCAGATGCAGCCCTGACGCCAGGGTCCAGGGAGACCACCTCACCCAGTGGAGAGGAGCTGGTGGTCAGTGCCGCCCACTTTGTTCCTACACAGTGGGCTCTGAGCACACCCGCACGTCCCCGAGGACCCCAGCCGGCCTGAGCCAGGACGCCCTCAGCAGACCCAGCTGGGGGACTACCCATGGCTTTCTTTCCTCTCTTTCCTTCTGCCTCAATGTCCCCATTCACTCCCCTCTGCTGCTGGGATCACCTTTACAAGACTGTCGGGACCCAAGCCTTGCCTCAGGCTCAGCAAAGTCAGACCTGCCTCCTTCCAGCAGAGTTTGCATGGGGCAGGCTCACTCCCTGCTGCGATGCTACCCCAGACCTCCACCCCCTAGATGCTGTGGCAGCCCCAGGCTCCCATCTGTGAAGACTGAGAACGTCAGCAGACATCGCCGAAGACCGACGGCAGCCAATCCGCTGTCACTGAGAATGGCTGCATTTGGAAACAGCCAGAAATTCAACTGCCAATGAGGTAACATAAAGGAGAGAAGAAGCCCAGGGGATCTGGGGGCTGCGGGGGCCCGGGGGCCAGAGCCAGGGGGAAAGGTCCCACCCCACCTCCGTTCTACTTTCTGAGGAAGCTAGAAACTGGGGGTCAGCATCAATTTTTTTCTGGTTTCAAAAACCAAGTAGGCCAAAGCAAACATACATGAGGATTTGTTTGGCCTTTGGCCCCCAGCGAATGACCCTGTTCCCCCACAAACCCCCTGGCGCTGAGACAGACCCCAGGCTTTCGGCTTTGTGCCTCTGCTGCTGGGAGCCAGGCCCGTCAGGGGCCCGGGAGAGGCAGGCCTTGATCTTGGTCTGGGAGTAGTTCCAGTGATTTCCCAAAAGTGCCGAGGTCTGGCAACCTCACCGTGGGGAGGGAGAGAGACCTAGGAAGGCCATTTCCTGGGAACCTCAGGCTGAGCCAGGGAACAGGGCCGGCGGGGCTGTGCCTCCAAGGTCTTGCCGGCCACACAGCCCGAAGCAGGGCTGCCCGAATCGAACACACTTTGGGGATTCTTTGCACCATTAAAAGAAACACTAGAAGCTGGACCGCGTCAGATAGTGGAGCCCTTCCTGCAGGACACCGCCCCCCGCCCCGCCCGCTGTACCCGGGGCACGAAACCCAGACGCCAGTTCCCACCTGCACCTGCTCACGTCAGCTTCGGTCAGACACTGAAACCGCTCTGATCCCTTCAGTGAGGAAGTCGCTTGAACGCCTGCCACGGGCCTGGTCCGGTGCCTGAATGACATTCTACCCACCTAGCCTCCGCCGAACCCACCAGAGCGTAGGCTCCACCTATAAAACAGAGGGCAACCATGGTGCCCCTTCACGGGGAAGCCCCAAATCTGAAAGAACAGATGCTCAGAAAGCCTTCTGCA